>NW_007260100.1:1481176-1519919 GCF_000164805.1 Carlito syrichta
GCTGTCTCTGCTCTCTGATGTTTCTTTGGCTTGCAGAAGCTGTCAGTTTAATGAGGTCCCGCTGTCTATCTATCTCTTATGGCCTGTGGGTTTCAGGTTTTGTTCAGGAACTGGATGCCAGTTCCAATTTCCATGAGGGTATGTCCTTCATTTTCTAAGGTTCTTATGGTTTGAGGTTTTACATTTAGGTCTCTGATCCATTTGGAGTTAATTTTTGTGTATGGAGAAAGATAGAGGTCCTGTTTCAATCTTCTGCATGTGGTCAGCCAGTTTTCCCAGCACTATTTACTGAATAGGTTCTTCTTTCCCCAGTGGTAGGTGGTGGGGGCTTTGTCGAAGATGAGTTGGTTGAGAAATTGAGGTTTTGCTTCTGGATCTCAATTCTATTCCATTGATCTATATGCCTGTTTCTGTACCAGTACCAAGCTGTTTTGATTATTGTAGCTTTATAGTAAAGTTTGAAGTCTGCTAATGTGATACCACCTGCTTTGTTTTCTTTTGCTGAGGATTGTTCTGGCTATTCTTGGTTGTTTGTGTTTCCATATGAATTCCTGTGTTGTTTTTTCTAGATCTGAGAAGAATATTGCTGGTAATTTGATGGGTATTGCTTTAAATCTGTAGATTGCCTTAGGTAAGATGGACATCTTCACAATGTTGATTCTTCCAATCCATGAGCATGGGATATTTTTCCACTTGTTTGTGTCATCTTTGATTTCTTTGAGCAGTCTTTTGTAGTTTTCATTGTAAAGGTCTTTCACGTTTCTGGTTAGGAAGATGCCAAGGTATTTCATTTTCTTTGGTGGCTATTGTGAATGGAATTGTGGTTTTTATTTGGATTTCTGTTTGTTTATTATTGGTGTAAAGAAATGCGATTGTCTTTTGCACATTTACTTTATATCCTGAGACTTTGCCAAAGGCCTTTATCAGTGTAAGGAGGTTTTTGACAGATTCTCTTGGGTTTTCAAGGTACACAATCATGTCATCTGCAAAGAGAGATAGCTTGACTTCCTCTTTTCCTATTTGAATAACTCTGATTGCCTTCTCTTCTCTGATTGTGCTAGCCAGAACTTCCAATACTATATTGAACAGGAAGGGTGAGAGAAGCCACCTAAAAAAGCTGGAAAAGCAAGACCACAAAAACCCTAATTTCAGCAGAAAAATCCAGATCACCAAAATAAAAGTCCAAATCCAGGACATAGAAGACAAAAAGATAAAACAAAAAAATCAATGAAACAAAAAGCTGGTTCTTTGAAAGGATAAACAAGATCGATGGTCCCCTAGCTAGAGTTACGAAGAAAAAGAGAGAAAAAGCCCAAATAAACACAATCAGAAACACAAAAGATGAAGTCACATCTGATCCTGAAGAAACACAAAAGATCATTAAAGACTACTATGTACACTTGTATGGAAACAAACTTGAAAACCTTTCGGAAATGGAGGACTTTCTGTCATCACCCAACCTGCCTAGGTTGAAACAAGAAGAAATTGAGACCCTAAATAGACCAATAACAATCAAGGAAATTGACTATGTAATAAGAGAACTACCTACAAAAAAAAAGCCCTGGACCAGATGGCTTTCCAGCAGAATTCTACAAGACATTTAAGGAGGAGCTTATACCAATCCTACTGAAAGGTATTCCAGGCGACTGAAAAAGATGGAACTCTCCCCAAATCATTTTATGAAGCTAATATCACATAGATACCCAAGCCAGGTAAAGATGCAGCAAAGAAAGAGAGCTACAGGCCAATATCTTTGATGAACATAGACGCTAAAATTCTCAACAAGATCCTAGCGAACCGAATTCAACAACACATCTCAAAAATCATCCATCATGACCAATTAGGCTTCATCCCTGGAATGCAAGGCTGGTTCAACATTCGTAAAACCATAAATGTAATTAAATACATCAACAGATGTCAAAACAAAAACCACATGATTATATAATTAGATGCAAAAAAAAGCTTTTGATAAAATCCAGCACCCCTTCTTGATAAAAACCCTCAAACAGCTAGGCATACGGCGAACATACCTCAATATAGTAAAAGCCATCTACGAGAAACCCACAACCAGCATACTCCTAAATGGACAAAAACTGGAACCATTTCCCCTGAAAACTGGAACAAGACAAGGATGCCCACTCTCACCCCTCCTGTTCAACACAGCATTGGAAGTCCTGGCTAGAGCAATCAGAGAAGAGAAGGCAATCAGAGATATTCAAATAGGAAAAGAGGAAGTCAAGGCTATTTTTAATCTACCATCATGTTCCTGGGGAGAAAATGCAATCCTATCCTCAACTTTATAATCCAGAGGTTAAACAAAAGCAATTTAACCTCTATTTTCTGAGCTTCAATAAATAGCCTTAGGGTTTTTGATTATTTCATTTTCATTTTTGTTTTCATCAAATTGTGCTAGATTATGTTGGAGCAACTGCAAACTCTCAAAATCTTAGCTGCAGGTGAGGTCACGCTCAGGTAATAACTCAGGGATTTGAACTGATGGAAGCTCCGTCTCAAGACCTCTTTCCACAATTGCCAAGGATAAAGAAATTGGGAAAGTAACAAAAATGAGCACGAGTTATTAAGGCTTCATATAAAGTGGCACACGTTATTTTTGCTCATATTTTATTGACCAAAATAAGTAGTCACATGGCTTCAACAAAATGAAAAGGTACAAGGATTTTTAATCCAGTCCTACCTTGTACCAGAAATAGTAGAAGCAGTATTTGTGAACATCTCTAATGACTACAAAGTTTCACACTGGAGAGTCATTTCTAAAGTGACAAGCCTCCATCAATGTATCTCCACTTAAAACAAAAAGACACCTCAGTTGAATTATTTTGAATAGTATTTATTTTTATAGTGAGAAATGCCTAACATATTGAGGAAAATCTGAAAAAAATTATCTATTAATTACTATAATTGCCATTTTGAAAAAACAGGTAGGTCAGCCTACCCACAGTGGAAATACTTAACCAATTTCCAGAGATGAGACTATTAAAAGTAAAGTTCTAATTAGCTAAGTTGGCACAAACCAATTTCCTTTTGGCCTATAAAAATTTTCAAACATGATTGGATTGAGTTCAGTATACTTAAAATTGATGTTTCTAGTTCAATGTTCTCTTATAACAAACACAGTGCTGTGACCTTTGAAAGAAAAAAATTAATATATGCACATTGAGAAATTGGAAAGAAAAATCATCTGAAAGCCAGATTCCATACTGAGGAGTCTTTCAAATTGTTGACTGAAGTAGTTATTGTTATTGTAAACGGGCTTCTGTTGCTATCAAATCTTATGCTCCACTGTTTCTTATTTTCTTCATAAAAATATCATTCAGTAGAGTTGTTTCTTAAACACAAGGCAAAATAAAGTATTACATTTTGAAAGTATCTGTGTGATAAACAGGAAAGTGAAACCAAAGGAATATGTGCTCTACTTTTTATATTATTATTACTGTGGAGTCTGTGATTAGCTGGAAACTATCATGGAGTGTACTGTATGTGCATATTTGTGTTTTTTTAAAAAGAAGGTGATGCCCTGCAGCTCATAGATAACACAAATAGCCTGTGATGCAGGAGTTGCTAAGGGCAACCACACATCTTTCCTGTCATTTCTTTATCCCTAAATGACCAAACCTAATAATGTCCCAATATCGTAAAATTTGTGGATCTGTCCTTAGAAGCTTGACAGGATAGAGTCTCTAACGATTATCAGGTTGTGTGTTTGTGGGAGTGGGGTGGGGAGTGGGGTGGGGAGCTGGGGGATAAAAAGTTCAAAATGAGTGGATCTAAAATTCATTGCTTTAGACTGAGAAAAAAAGTCTGTGCACTATATTAAAATCTGACTCAATACAAAACAGACCCAAAACATGAATAAATATTGAATAATCCAAGAAAATTGATTTAGCGTGTGATATGGCTACCTTTTATGTTCAAATGTCCATAATGCGGTTGGGCCAATAGTAGAAAATGAATTTGATGCATTCTTTTGAAAAATTCTAAAGATCAAAAAATTATTCTGGTTGATGATAACCAGAGAAATACTCAGCAGCAAATATAGTCAGCTGAGAAAATCAGGTATTTCCATCCACTTTTGTTTGGGTTTAATAGAAAGCTGTATAATGGAATTCAACAACAATCTCTTGTTTTCCAAAACAGAAGAGGAAATTAAGAGAAAAACATATAACTCATATTTTCAAGGAAGAATTTGTGCTTCATAGCAAATAGCATACATAGTACATTTGATCACATTAAGACTAAGCACAAATGCTTACTAAATGTGGTGAATATTCAATTCTACCCATTGAGATTTCCAAGTTTTTGTGCAGTCCTTTATTTTGGAAACGATGTAGCTAGTGTTGCTTTACTCAAATTCTGCCACAGGGGTCCATAATAAAAAGTGAATGGGTTCAAAGAGAGACAATAGCTAAAGGGCCTCCTGTCACTTTGGTAGAATTATTATTGTCTGCAGCTATCAAATCCTTGGTAATACAAGGACTGGAATAAATAATAGCAAATGTGTCCATGAAGTTAACTTCTACTTGTATTGAATCTATAGTTGACTATTTACATTTAAAAATATATTTATTTCCACATACAAAATTTTACCAGAAAAATAGAACTTCAAAGTTCAAACCTAAGCATGCTTCCAGGTCTCAGAATACTATAATAAAAAGTTAGTTTCTAAGCATTTTTTTCTTGTCAGCCATAAAGTAATAAGTGACCTTTGAAGGGCATTAGGATATATTGATTCTTTTTTCTTTTTTTTTTTGAGTTGGAGTCTCACTCAGTTGCCCAGACTAGAGTGCAGTGGCCGCTTCCGGCCACCGCAGCCTCGCCTGCTGGGCTCCGGTGATCCTTCCGCCTCAGCCTTCCAAGTAGCTGGAATTACAGGCATGTGCTACCACGCCCGGCTGATTTTTTTGATTTATTGTAGAGATGAGGTCTCGTTGCCCAGGCGGGTCTCGAACCCACGGGCTCAGGCAATCCACTCACCTCAGCCTCCAAAAGGCATGGGATTACAGGCTGAGCCACCGAGTCTGGCTGATATATTGATTCTTATGTGACATCAGTAACTTGCTAAGTGACACATCAGTGCATATTTAGTTATAAAATGGGACATGTGTGGGTGTGTGCATACATACATGTGTGTGTTAATTTAAGTACTAAGTTAGATCTGAGCATAAGAGAACAGCTTTCTCCCTGTGTTTGACTCTGCCCTGAACATAAAAACTTTTGGCATTGCTGCTAAGGATCAAAAAGTAAGAAAAGAAATGAATAGCCTTTTATATAAAATGACATTTTTAGAAAATATGTCAAAGCAACATAGACTCAGGGAGTGTTGTCTTATGAGAAACAAAAGAAAAATAAAAATAAAGGATGACAATGGAAAGACATAAAATGTCCTGGTTGGTTTTTTTTTAAGCTTCTGTTTTGAGAAATTTATCAATTTCCAAACTCTTAGCCAGTTCCTACCCATCAGTAGCCACTAGCCAAAGAATACCTGTTGTTAACTTAAGAAAGGTAGATTTATTAAAAGTAAGATGCATTGTGAAGGGCACAACAGGCAGGACAGCAGCAAGAGTGTCTGCTGTCAGCTGCCAAGAGTAACTTCTGAAATATCTAGGATATAGCCCATCAAAGCAATGAGTCTAAAAACACATGAACAAATGAATGTACATAGTGTGCTTGTGTGATATGAGTTGTGTTTTAGATAAACACTTATCAGTGCCATACAATCTGTACAGACGGAAATGGAAATTACCATACCCTGGTTGTGTGTGCTGAGGAGGCTTGCTGCAGGAAGTAAATCTCCAGGAGAATTTTGGGGCAAGGAAGAAGCTTGATTTCGCAAAGAAGCAAGGCAGAAGACTAAGGGTAAGAGAACAGCACATTCTGTGTGCTGAGGGCAGAGAGTAGTCATGCTTGGCAATAGCACAAGGGACTAAGAGTGCAGTGGGAGAGGATGGTGGATAGATTCAGAGGAATAATGGCTAAAGGGCTTCTTGTCACTTTGGCAAAATTATCATTGCCTCTGCAGCTATCAAACTTCACCTGGTTTCAAAGGAGTCCTTGTAGGACTAAGAAAGTTTCTGAAGTTCACAGACTTCTGGCGGCCATTAGGATATATTGATTTTTGTGTTACATCAGTAATGTGCTAAGTGACATACCAGTGCATATTTGGTGAGCTGCAGCAACACTGCACCAAATGAAATCCTAATGACCATGATAGGGTTGATGTACCTTTGAACCCTTTGGTAGACTCTTCAGAAGAACCACAGAGAGTTACAAAACAAGGCTTGCCAGTAGGATTGATTCTTTTGTTGTTCGGCCTATTCAGCACATTAGGACATCTAATGTCTGTCAGAATGGGCTTATAAAAGAGGACAGCTTAAGAAAAAATTGGTTTAGAATGTTTGTTTGACGAAACATACCATGCCCTTTGTCTATCTGTTTGCTTGTGTATACCCTAGCTTATTCCTAAAAGGGTTTAAAGTGGTTTTGTTTAATCTGCTTCTTAATGTGTCTGATTTAAATTAGCATTGCCACCTCAGTAGAACTAAAATTCTACCAGACTTGTTTAGGATCACTAGAGTTTGATTGTATATGAAGCATTCTACTCCCTCCTCAGTGCTCCTTTTCTGTGGCCTATTCCTATACTTCATTTAGGAAAGAGACAGGCACCTCATTGTTGTAGTACCTCAGCCTGATTATATCGTATATGAAATAATCACAGTGCTAATCAGTCTGGTTCTGCTGGTTTCCTTCCATGGCTGCAACTCTCAGCAGCACACAGCAGGACCTGACAACTCCCATACTGACAACCACTCCCAGAAAAAAGCTTACCAATTAACCTTCAGTCACACTGGATCGAAGACTGACATTCATTACTTTAATGAAAACAGTAAGAAAGGGCACTATTGAAACACCCCAAAACAAACCTATTATTCTGTTGCATGTTCTACTTAGCAAAGTCCAAAAAGCAAGCTCAGGGTCAGAAAGACAGAATACCGGCTGTGAAGGAGGAATAAAGAACAAGTGCACAGAGCCCCCTCTTCTCAGGAACCATCTTTGAAAGCTTTGTAACCCTTTGCCAGAGGAGAAGAGGATGAAAGTTACTTGTACATAAGGAGGGAACTGTGTCAGGATGACTGAAGGAATACTGAGCACAGAAAATGTTACCATGACTTTCTTCTTAACTTCTCTTTCTGGTGGCTAGTGCTATGTTTCTTCCAGAGGTTTTGCTTTGGTGTTATTCTGCATCTACACTCTGAACTGAACTCAAAAACTCTTTGGAGTAAAAGTTACTTTGCCTTTGATAAATCTGGCAGAGTTAACAAATACTTTTCCTTTTTTTCAAGAGTATCATTGAAATAATATAAAATGTCCTCTATATTTGTGCTTAAAGAATCAAAAACATGTACTGAGCACCTCATCTGATAGACATTGAGTGCCAACCACATGCTAGAATCTACACTACATACAGTGGATATAATTATGTATAAGATCGAGGTCTCTACTTTTGAGAAACTCACTGTTTTCAATCTTAGGGTGGGGAGTGTAGTTGGCAACCTTGTTTTTCCTTGTGGATATTTAGTTTTAAATATTTCATATAAGCAAGCCAGAACTCAGGAGGGCCTACTTGATAATGTTCAACCTTTTTAGGTCTAGTTCAAAGTCCACTTATGTGGGGATGCAAGTAGGCTCTACTGCTTTTTGAATCATGGAAATCAGCTTAGAATTTAAGTCTATGGCATTACAAAAGAAGTTCAAAAAAGAATATGGGATGGGGGAAGGGCATCCAAAGGCTCAGAGTAAGTCCAAACAATAGACTGTGACTAGAAGTTAAATGTCTTGGTTTATTCTCTTGATTTTTTAATGCATTACTTCAGGATATTATTTCTTTTCACTGAAACATAAACATAAGCGTACAGACTAATTCACAGAGACATAAAAGAAATGTGCTCTGGCACAACTCAGGTCAGTCTAACCTTTTCAAACATGGAGCTTTATCTCTTTTATGTACAGAGAACTAGAGGAACTTCCTTTGGGTACAGTCCCAGAGTCCTTACCAGAGCCCAGCTCAAACTCAATTTTTGTTGGATAGCTGAGCTGTGATCTATACATTGTGACATGTCTCCATACTTCCCTATACATTTCTGGGGAACACATGTCATCTCAGAGGCAGAACAGCATCTCTTTGTTTCTGGACATGTGAATAGTGGCAATGAAGCTGTTAGGTGTTGTAAAAGAGAGAGGAATAACCATGCTCAATTCTAAGGCAGGAGAGAGAAGACACAGTTCCCTGTGTCTTTTCTTGCTCCTATAAACCTTAATCAAATTTGGTTATATGAAAACCTGCTCTCCAATCCACTCAGAAAATCAAGCAGGATATATTTTCAGATCTATCACATTCTTTAACTAGAATTTCTAGCATACAAATAATTTACATATGTTGGGAACATTTTGAATTTGGGAATTACCCTGTCTCTTCTTATTCAAACCAAATGATATTCAAAGCCAACATTTTCAACAGAAGGGATTTGGAGTGATTTATTTATGCATAGCATATAAGGTCAGAATGTGAATATATACTCAGGTCAGTAATTGCACATTACAAGTTCCTTTGGATAATTCTTTCCACGAGACCTCTTTTAACCAGTTGCAGTGTAGTGGTTAAGAGCACAAATATGAGCTGTTGGATTCAAATCACAGTTCCTACGTTTGTAGATAGCTGTGACTTTGAGTAAGTTGCCTAACCCCTCTTTGCCTCAGTTTCTATATTTGTAAATTGGAGACATTATTTGTCTTCCACCACTAGAATGTAGCTCCACAAGGAATCTTTGTTTCACTCACTCTTTTCCACATGCTTTGAACAGCACCTGTTACAGGGTAGATGCTTAATGTTTATTGAATAAAGAGAATCTAACTCCTGGGGTTATTATGAGGGTTGCAGAAGTGAATACACTGAGAGTGGTAGTGCCTGGCAAACTGAAAATCAATAAATGTTAAACTACTATTTTATCATTATTATACTTTCAAACTTGAATAGAAATGAGCAGGCTTTCCCTCTTACTAAATTTTGATGCTGGTTTAAAAAAAAATCATGTTTTTACAAGAAAATTTCAGGAAGGTCTAGAACTTGCTCTGCTGTGACATTTGCATGGTCACAGGGTACAGGAAGACACAGAAGGGCCTCAGAAATCTAGGGTTTGCTGTAGTAGCCCTGCAGTTTGCCTGTAATTTAACCTCTCTCCTTTCCTTCTTTCTTCCTTTCTTTCAATTGAAAATAGTTTTTTAAATATATAAAATTAATATATGTGCATTGTAAAGTCTTTAGAAATTTATTTAAAAGATGCCAGGCTCGGTGGTTCAGCCTGTAATCCCGCATCTTTGGGAGGCTGAGGTGAGTGGATTGCCTGAGCCCGCGGGTTCGAGACCCGCCTGGGCAGCGAGACCTCATCTCTACAGTAAATCAAAAAATCAGCTGAGCGTGGTAGCACATGCCTGTAATTCCGGCTACTTGGAAGGCTGAGGCAGAAGGATTGCCGGAGCCCAGCAAGTCGAGGCTGCGGTGGCCGGGAGCGGCCACTGCACTCCAGTCTGGGCGACAGAGTGAGATTCCAACTTGAAAAAAAAAAAAAAAAAAATTTAAAAGATAAAGAATGTCTATTAATGTCCTTTGCTCACATTGAAATTATTTTTATTTTAAAGATATGGGGTACAACTCAGGATTAGGCATACAAATGGTCATTATGCAGGTACCCTTGTTGATTGAGGTGTGCTCCCCCCTCCCTCCCCTGGCAGTTTCCCACTACTGCCCATACCTTTTTAATTGTATTATGATAATTGTTCAAGGTCCACTTATGCGTGAGAGCATATAGTACTCAGTTCTTTGTTTCTGTGACAGATCTCTCAGTATTATAGATTCTAAGTCCATCCAAGTTAACATGAAGTTCATAATTTTGTCCTTCTTTATGGCTACATAATATTCCATTGTGTATATGTACCACATTTTAAAAAATCCAGTCCTCTTTCAATGGGCAGAATGGTTTGGTTCCATGTTTTAGCTATTGTGAATAATGGTGCAATAAACATGCATGTGCAGGTATCTTTTTTATAGAATTATTTAAGTTCCTCTGGGTATATTCCCAAAAGGGGATCATATGGAAGGTCAATTTTTAGATCTTTTAGGAATCGCCACACTATTTTCCACAGAGGTTGTGCTAGCTTACTCTCCCACCAACCATGTAGAAGTACTCCCTTTTCCCCGCATCCTCTCCAGCATCTGTTGTTTTTGAGTTATTGATGATGGCCATCCTGACTGGAGTTAGATGGTATCTCAGTGTGGTTTTAATTTACATTTCTTTGGTGCTTAGTGAGATTGAGCATTTTTTCATGTATCTGTTGACTGCTCATATGTCTTCTTTTGAGAAGTGTCTATTCATATCTTTTGCCCATTTTTTAATAGGCTGTTTGATTTTTTTCTTTTCAGCATGCTTGAGTTATTGTAGATCCTAGATGTTAGGTCTTTGTCAGATATACAGTTGGTAAATGTTTTTTTCCTAGTCTGTGGGCTGTGTCCCCACTCTCTTGTTGATTCCTTTTGCTGTGCAGAAGCTTTTCAGTTTGATGAATTCCCACTTGTCTATCTTATCTCTTATGGCGTTGCCCACTTTTTAATGGGGCTGTTTGTGTTTTTTCCTTTTACTTCGTTTGAGATCCTTGTAGATCCTGGATGTTAGGCCTTTGTCAGATGAATAAGTAGTAAAAATCTTTTTTCCTAGTCTGTGTGTTGTCTCCCCACTCTCTTGATGGTTTCTTTTGCTGTGCAAAAGTTTTTTCAGTTTATTGAGGTCCTCCTTGTCTATCTTAGCTTTTATGGCATTTGCTTTTGGGAACTTGGCCAAGATTTTGTTGCCTACTCCAATGTGCATAAGGGTGTTTTCTATGTTTTCTTCTAGGATTCTTATAATTTGAGGTTTTACGTTTAGGTCTTTGGTCCATTTTGAGTTGATTTTTGCATATGGTGGTGAGTAGGGGTCTAGTTTCATTCTTTTGCATGTGGTTAGCCAGTTTTCCCAGCACCATTTGCTAAATATGGTATCCTTTCCCCGGTGATTATTATTGGTGGCTTTGTTGAAGACGCATTGGTTGGAAGACAGTGTTTTTGCTTCCAGAATCTCTTCCCTGTTCTATTGGTGTATGTGCCTATTCTTGTACCAATATAAGCCTTTTTTAGTTACTGTAGCCTTGTAATATAGTTTAAAGTCTAGAAGTGTGAAACCTCCTACTTTGTTCCTTTAGTAGCCAACAAATACATTTAAAAATGCTCAGCCTCACTAATCATTAGAGAAATGTCAATCAAAACTACAATGAGATGCCACCTAACTCCAGTAAGGATAGCTATCATGAATAAGTCAAAACACAACAGATGCTGGCATGGGTGTGGTGAAAGGGGAATGCTTCTACACTGTTGGTAGGAGTACAAGCTAGTTCAACTTCTTTGGAAAGCAGTGTGGCAATTCCTAAAAGAGCTAAAAATTGATCTTCCATACAATCCAGATATCCCTCTCCTAGGAATATACCTGGAGGAACATAAATTGTTCTACACAAAAGACACCTGTATGTGCATGTTTATTGCTGCAGTATTTGCAATAGCAAAACATGAAACTAACCCTACTGCTCATCGAAATTAGAGTGGGTAAAGAAAGTGTAGTACATATAGACAATGGAATATTACACAGCCATGAAGAAGAACATGGACTTTTCAGCAAATTGGAAGGAGGTGAAAAACATCATATTAAGTGATCATTACAGAAACAAAGAACTGAATACTGCATGTTCTCACTTGTAAGTGGTCTTGAGCAATAGTCAAGTGAGCACAATGGAGGGCTTGGCAGTTGTTGGGCACTGCTAGGGGAGGGAGGGAGAGAGGAAGGTGGGGGTCATGTGACAATGTGAAGGGTACCTGGTCCACTACCAGGTGGAGTGAGGGCCAGTTGGAAGCCCAAACTTCACCTGCATGCAACCTACTTATGTAGTTAATCCTCACGTGTACCCCACATCTCTATAATTAAAAAAAAAAGACAAAGAGTGAAACTCATCTATAATCCACTCTTAGTATTTTCTTGTGTTTTTTTTATTTTTATTTTTTGAGTTGTAGTCTCACTCAGTCACCCAGACTGGAGTGCAGTGCTGCTCCTGCCCACCGCAGCCTCGACCTGCTGGGCTCCAGCGATCCTTCCCCCTCAGCCTTCTAAGTAGCCGGAATTACGGGCATGCGCTACCACGCCCGGCTGATTTTTTGATTTATTGTAGAGACGAAGTCTCACTGCCCAGGCGGGTCTCGAACCCGCGGGCTCAGGCAATCCACTCACCTCAGCCTCCCAAAGGCGCAGGATTACAGGCTGAGCCACCAAGCCCAGCTTTTTCTTGTGTTTTAATCAGTCTTTTGTCTATGGTTATGTACAAATACACACATATATGTCTCAGAACTTCTGGTTTATATATATGGATATGTGCGTGTAGATGTATATATGTATACACACAAACTAAAATGGTAATACACTGTACATATCATTAACTTAATATTTCACTTAAGAATATTTTTATTTTACTAAATATAATTCTACAATATGTACCTCTTTTGTAATTGAAGCTGCTTTTAGAGAATTGCGTTAGAAAGCACCATGAAGAATAAAGGGTATAGATTTTAGCTTGAGTTCAAAGAAAATCTCTGGAAAGGCATGGAAACCCCCAATGAAGCAACATTTCCTGAGAGGCAGATGCATCCCAAGAATATCACTAGGAGATGAAACTGGTTAAAATTATTTTTAATTTCTTGTCTCTAGACTTTGGTGATTATTCTCTATCAAAAGCTTTCCCAAACAAACATGTGCTCTGATCCGAATATGTTATTTATTGAAGGCACGTTATGTGCCAGGCATAGTGCTACATGCTTTTTGATATTTTGTATAATCTTTTTAGCAATAGTTGGTGGGACCTATTGTTATCTCTATCTTACAGAAGAGGAAATAGAAGTGGTGTGCATTTGCAAGCACTATGGAGGATACAAAGATGTGCACGATGCACATTGCTTGCCCTTAAAAATCTGAGATAATAATGATAGCTACCTCTTGGGGTTGTAAGGTTTGAATGAAACAATGCATGTAATGCACTATGTATTATACCAGGGACATAGTAAATGATCAATAAATCTTATCAATGATAGCGACAAGGGTGAGGATGGTGGCAATGATGAATTGATAGTGAAGATCAGGGGGTTGCCATAATGTAAGGGAGGAATAACAGTGAAACGGTAGGATGAGGCCAGAACGTCCTCCTTGAGGGCCCAGAGACTCTAGCCTGAGGCAAGGAATTGATTGACCTATCATTTGATTCTCTTTTCCTTGAGGGGAAGTTATAGTATTTCCATTAGGAGAGATATCTAAGGTCTATGTTATCAATGTTAGAGACAATAGGAAGAGGAAATTCTTATGCTTCTAACCTTCATAACAACTTTGGGAAATGTTTTGACCTGTTCAGTTGAAGTTCAAAATTGAACTTTTAAAAAATTCTTAATTATTTTTTCCAATATACTAGTTTACATATTATGACTAATTTTTTTCTTGCTCAGATTTAACAAGGTAGGGATTTGGGAATAGAGTTAATTATACAGAAACGCACATTTATTACCATATTGTAACACTCTAGGTAATGCTTAATTAAAGATTAAATTTTTAAAAATTAGTATATGACACTTTGTGCTTCCAGACAAAAAGAAGGCTGCAAGGTTTAGAGGGAAAAGAACTGAGCTTGTAGTTCAGAGACCTTCTTATAAAGTAAATGATCCAAAGAAATTGGATAAGGAGTTCAACAATTCAGAACTTTAATTTCCTAACTCTTTAAAATGTAGTTTATAATAGCAATGCCGCATATTTGTGTGTATCCACATGAATATACTCTTCTTTTGATGCTAACAATGATCCTGAAAGGAGTTGGGCAGGCATTATTATACAAATTTAACAAATGAAGAAACTGAAGTTAAGAAAGCTTGAATCAATGTCCAAGGTCACACACAAAGCTAGTAAGTGTTACATCTAGGACTAAAATTCCTGGTTTCTATTTCACATACAATGTTTTCTTGGCATTACATATCCAAATTCTCCAATGTGAATTAAAAAGGCTCTCTCACTAAGAGCTGTGTGGTATTGTGCAAAGTACAATGCTTCTCTGGGTCTTTTTTTCTTATTCACAAAGTCAGAGAAATGATTAATTTTACAAAGTCTCTACAGAGTATGCTTTATCACCATTTCCATAAGTAAAACAAACCTAAGCAGAGAAAAATAAATTGCTTTGTTCAGCATCCCACAGAAAGTGGTAGAGAGAAACTATTTCCAACTCCAGAACGATGCAAAAGCCTAGCAAGGGGTAATTATCTACACAGTTCAATAGAGTAAAGAAAGAAATGAATATACTTTTAACATGAAAAGTTGCATAGTGAAATCTACTTCCTTAGTGTAATAACAGATAAAGAGGAGAAATTTCTTACTGTCCCACAATTTACAATAACCCTCATTTTAGAAAATCTTCTACTCAGTAATGACAAGCTGACAGACTACTCCAATTAGTCTACCAAATAGTGATTCTTACCAACATTTTCCTAAGGGCAGTATGGAAGTGTCTGAAAAAGGGGAATTTGTAGTAAATAATTTTATTGATTTCATGGACTGTGTGCTTTATTCCCATTCCCACTCTTAGAAGTAGTGGTGATGCAGCTAATAATGGAGATTGTTGCTAATAAATAATTTATGCATGATGTTAAATTGGCACTCACAAGGCAAACTTTTGAAGAAGCTAAATTTTGTCTGTAATTAGCCTTCCATTTGACCACATACTGTGCATTCTCTATGCCTAGAAATCCACCCTCCAGATGAGAGGTGCACCCAATCTTTCCCTAGTTCATTCCCCCTCATGCTTCATATCTCAGTTCAGTAATGATTCTCCTCCAAGGAAACTTCCCTGAGTTTTATACCAGTTCTCCTCTTTAGTGGAAATCTGTTGTTTTTACCAAGAGCAATTTTGCTTCTGGGAAATACAGCTTGGTTTTCTTTGAGAGAACTTCTTTTCCCCCATGCATGCAGTGTTGATAGGGCTATCAATCAAGGTCATCTCCTCTCTCCTGACCAAGCATTGGGAATATGACATGCATCAGGCCACTCTGACTCTCCCTCACAGAAATTTGTACCTTGAGTAGCATTGCAGAAATGGAAACTTGAGCCAATTCATATGAAGACTTTGTCCATTAATCCCTGCTCACTGGATCCCTAAAGCTGTTCTGCTTCTTGTTTCTCAAACATCTGGTTTATCAGCCATTCTTTTTTTTACAATGAATTGCCCCATATCCTTTTCATTTTTGCTTATGTTAACCAAAATAGATTTTGGTTGCTTGCAACCTGCCGTAGACACATACCCAGGTGTGAATTTCGGTGTTTTCACCTTATTTCTAGTAAAGGTTATGGGAGGAGGTACCTTTGCAACATTACCAGGATTTTTTCGCTTATGATACCCAGTCACTTCCTCCTCCAACTCCATCTCTTCCTCAGGGAAAAATTCATCATCTAAAGGAGGCGCCGAGGCTATGGCCAGCAGCGGAGTGTCTTTATTTTTGGCCGGAATTTTAGAGAAATCGTGCTGTGGATTTAAAGCATCTTGGATAATATTCCATAAAGCTAAGGCATTCAAAATGCAAAAGGTAAGCCAATTGGTTCCTCTATCGGACAATATGTTCAAAATACTAGTATACATGTTCCTTTCTTTAGATTCACTCTGGCCCATAATTATATCACAGCTCTTAAACTACTCACCCTTCCTTTCTCTGCCTGTCTCTACAGAGAGGTCCATGGCACCCTGGGTGAGGTCCTATCCGTCCCGAAAAAGAGAAAGAAAGCTTACCTTGAGGTACCACATTCAGGCGCCACTTGCCAGAGACCAGCTCCAGCCGGGTTCAGGGTACCCCAAAGGTGGCGATGGCGTTGGCAGTTGGGGGGAAGAAGAAAGAAAGAGAGAGAGAGAGAGAGAGAGAGAGAGAGAGAGAGAGAGAGAGAGAGAGAGAGAAAAGAAGAACCTGGACTCCAGTCTAGTGCAGAAGCCACTTATTGGGAATTACAACTGGTCTTTTATACACAGTCGGGTGTGTGAGGGACGTTCCCCACCCACCAGATGTTCTTTCAGATATAATCCCATAACCTAATCCATGACTGCCTTTAAACCCTTTTCATATTGCCTATAAACCCTTTTCATACTAATACCAAGTTAAACAATTCTATAGAGACTTAAGTACTTACTTTACAAACTAAAGTGGCCCATCTCAGAATGTCTGGAATGTGGCCCAGTCCAAAGTTCACAGTGGGCTACCTGCAAGTAACCCAGCTGCATTCTTTCAACAAAATGGCTGTCTTCTAAAACTATATTCTACAATTTACACCTTATTCAACTTCAATAAATCCTAAGATCATGACCCAGAAGCCTGTGACCAATACTAAGGCTCTTAGATGTGACCCAAGTTTGAATTGTAAGTTGTGTGAAAGTCAAAACTGTGGTTTGTGGAAGAATGGGAGCAATGAGCTTCTAAAGTTAGCTTGTGTTCATCCCGGTCTCAGAGTTTTTATGCTTTGAGCTCACAGGAGCATAATCTGGTTAGTGCTCAGTAGAAAGGGGGAGGAAATGGGGTCAATAGCTCCTGAATGCATCCTAGTGGTCTCGGGGTCAACGGCCCTTCCTGATCCCTAATGTTCAGTGGGCTCCATGGCCAGCTCCCAACAGCAACCAAATAACCTAATCACACATGTCTTCTATTTGGTTCTATCATATACTTATTTTATTTTGTAAGTATATATTTTAGTTGATTGTTTGGTTAATGTAGGTCACACTCACTGGGCTGTGAGCTCCTAGAAAGCAAAATTATATCCTCAATTCTTTGAATAGTATTCAGCACTTTCTAGTAACTTAATAAAATTTTATTTTTTTAATGAATAAATGAATTTCAGTTTCTCAATTCTCTCTATTGTTTCTTAGTATAAGGATTCCTTATCAGCACATGCCATTGAGACTTGGTCTTCTAATGTCTCTCTCTCTCTCTCTCTCTCTCTCTCTCTCTCTCTCTCTCTGTGTGTGTGTGTGTGTGTGTGTGTGTGTGTGTGTGTCTCAATCTTAAGCCTGATTTCTTCTATTGTCTCATGTCCTGTCTTAACTCCATTTGCATTTTTGACTCTGAGCAGGCAGAACTCTCAGTTTCTGGATGCACTAAGCTCTCTCACATTGCTATCCCTTTGAAATAACTGTCTTCTCTTTGTTCAGTGACTTATTGTCCTCTGATCTTCAGTTCTCAGCCATAGAGTTTCTTCTTTCATGAAGCATATCCCCACCACAACATCCACCTTTGCTTAATCTCGGACTAGGTTAGATGACCTGCTTTTATGTTCCCAAAGTTCCTTCTGCACAGATTTATTCTTGCATTGTTGTGTATTTATTTCATTTTTTTATATTGTTTTACTTTCTCCTTTTAAATTGAACATTAACCTTTACCTGTATATCCTCAGAACCCAACATGATACCTGGAATATAGCAAGTGATTTATAATGTTTAAAAAATTACTAAATAAAAGGCTGAGTCATCCTACTAGCTGAAGTCTCTTCACTGCAGTTTTAGTGTCACTTATAACCCTCTCTTATAGTTTTTATTGATTTTAACTTTTCATTATAGATATCTATATATATGTCTTATTTCCACTGTTTTTATTCCTTAAAAGTAGAGCCAATGTCTTCTTCATATATATATATATATTCTGTAGCATCTAGCACATCCTAGTCTATTATAGGTGCACAATTACCTGTTAAAAACATGAATGATAAATTCAGTCATGCTAATGATTTAATATATTAAAGTGTATATATGAAATATTCATTCACATTCGTAAAAAACTTTAATATGATAGTGACTTATTTCTAAAGCAATGAATCCCAAACATGGAAGTTCAGATTGGCTAAGATAGAAAAGGAAGGGGGATCTTTCATAATACTTCTTAAATTTTATGACATTGGCAACTATAATTCCACCCTAAATAAGTCCAGCCAGTCTTGAAATTAAATAGTTATCTGAAATATTAAGCTTTTTAGTAGTATGCAGACATCAAAGTCTACAGTATGACATTAGATACTTTTAAGACAATACTGATTCCATATATATTTTAATGACTTCCTGAATGAAAAACGTCTTTGCTTAGAACATACAGGTAAAAATTCCTGGTTATTTAAAATACACCGTGATAGAAGGATGAGAAGAATAAATCCATGACTGCACAGGCACATTTATGAATTCCATCATAAATAGCTAAATCTTTGTGGTGGGCCTCAGGTTTGGTTTGTTAGAGGATGAGGTTTGTTAATAGACTGTCAGATGAGTCACTAAATTGGCAGACAAAAATATGTTGAGGTTTGGCAATGCACAAAACCCAGTGCATTTGTTTGCAGTGTTTTTGATGATGAGATTTTTTTCTAATTTCTTCTTGATAAGGAAAACTTTCTGGAATACATAGGATTAAAATGGAGAGGTATAGAAATAGGAGCTTGGGCGTGAACCTTATTCCCAAACAATATTAAAACAATGTAATCATAGGCATGCTAGCAAAGCAATGCCAAATTTAATGAAAATTTAATTTAGATGCCAAGTTACAATTCCTTTTTTTTACTGAAAGGCCGATAGTTCACATTTCAAAGTCTAATAATCACTTTATGTCTGATGTTGCCAGTGGATGCAATTTGAGATGAGATGGACCAGAAACAGATCTTAAAGATAGTTTGTAAGTCCAGGGTTGTGCACATAACATCATCAATGACTCCAAATGTTTTAATACATCTGTTCTGCTTGGACACACTCCCAAATGTGTGAATCTTCTGTATCCATCCCTCAAATACTTGTTAATCTTGTTACTCTTACACACCTAACCTAGAACCTGCTTCTCAAAACTAACCTCAGAAAGTCTCCAAACTAATGGCTCTTATTTTTCTCGTCCTGTCTCAGTCTCTGTTTCTGCCTCTGTTTTCTCTTTTTCCCTCTTTCTCCCTCCTTTCCTCCTCCTCCTCATCCTTCTTCTTCTACTTTTTCTCCTCCCTTTTCTTCCTCCGCCTCATCCTCCTTCTCCTTCTTCTTCATCTTCTTCTCTCCCTGCCTCTCTCTCTCCATTGCCCAGGCTGGAGCGCAGTGGCACACTCATGGTCACTCCAGCGACCACCCACTGGGCTCCGTTGATCCTTCTGCCTCAGCCTTCCAAGTAGCCGGAACTACAGGCACGTGCCACCATGCCCAGCTAATTTTTTGTAGAGATGAGGTCTCACTATGTTGCCCAGGCTGGTCACGAACCCTCAGGCTCAGGCAATTCTCTCGCCTGCCCCCACCCTGCAAAGTGCTGGGATTACAGGCTTGAGCCACCGCGCCTGACTGATTATCATGTTTTATCTAAAATTCACTGCATGTAAGAAATGGTTGAAAATGTTTGTAATGTCTAATCTGAAAAAAGAGAATATTTGAGAAGTTTTATATGTATAATACTGTACATATATATTATATATAATATATTGTGAGAGCATGTGTAAAGGATTTCAATTTACTGCATGTCATTCTAGAATATAGCCAAGAAAATAGTCAAGAAGAAGACGTTGAAGGAGATCTGTTGTGATCAATTTCTCACAGAAGTTAGATTATATTTAAGATATCATTCAACTCTAAGACTGGATGATTTTTTGAATAACTAGCAAACAATTTTTTTCTTTGAATTTTCATATTTCAGTTCATCCTCAGGTGTGCTCCTACATGGAGGCAGAGAAAGTATCTCCACCATGATCTAATGTAAGTCATAGAGTTACTGTCTTCCCTCATGTAGCCCATATCACTAAAAATACGTTTCTTTTCATCTTGCCACTTATCCTCAAATTCTATTAGGCTTCATGGTGATATATGAGCATGAGTTTCAGAGATAGATCTAATTTTGAATTTTAGTTTTGGTTTTATCTTTGTGATTTCAGGCAACTTAGGATCTTTGAGACTCAATTTGCTCATCAATAAACTGGATTATAAGAATCAGAGTTAGTACATCTAAAGCAGCCACTATATTGTTTGGTCTTCAGTAGGTACAAAAATGGAAGATGGTTATCATTATTTATTTGTATTAAAATATTGCTTTGACATGAGTTATGTGTTCAAATTCAAACAGGCTTGAGAGTGACACATTTGAACATTATTAACCATTGTTACTGTAATTCAAGTAAATGAGTCAGATATTTGAGCATAAGAGAGGTATGTTTTGTTAGATGGAATGGTGCAATAGGATAGAGCAGCTGGGAGACGGGAAATTACTGAAGTCAGGTAGGGACCACTGAAAATAAATATTTCTTGGGACCATCTCTGATCGACCTCTTTTAAATCTGGAGAACCAGAAAAAAGAGAAGCTCAAAAATACTTAGCAAACCCATCAGAACAGAATCTACTCCTATCCCTGGGACTAAAAAAGAAAGTGGCAAAGGGAAGAACGGGAAAAAGAAATAGCAATGGGAAACAGTCATCGTTTTATTAACAGAGTGAAGTCATCAGAAGATATTAATCCATATATTATAATTTATGCTTAAATATCTAAAATGAATTATACACTATTTTCTGGACAAAATAAATTTAATAGCTTTTTAGCTATTAACTGGTAACATCCTCCCCCCTCTCCCCAGGGCAGAGATCACCTGTTCAACCTTTTAAATGTTTCTCTTGCTATCTTCAAAGAAACATCAAGATTTCATTTTACATTTGCAAATGCTATGTACCTGGTTTATACACCAAAATACTACTCCACATGCACCAAAATTGCTTTGACAAATGAAAATTTAAGTGGTAAAGAGCCTTTCAGCAGAAATCCACAGTTTTTCATAATTCCCTATAATGCAAGGACTGTACATTTTCTAAATAAGATATGTACCACCACAGGCAAGGTTAGATTGCCCTTATCTTACGGAGCTGAGCAGTTTCCATTTTTTGAATAGTATCAGATAAGTACTCTGTAAAGGGACTACAACACTTCATTCAGTGGCAGTATTTCCCCAAATGCGTAACTACATGCAGTGCACAACAGGTTGGAAAAACTGAAACTGCATTTAAAAGAACCTACAGCTGAATTTCTATATTCTTTGCAACTGATATCACCACCTAGAGGGTTCAAATAGGTAATAAACCTATTTGAGCAAAGGCATAGCAAACGCCTCTACAAGGAGAAAAGAGCTCTGCAAGGGAGCCCACAGGGTTTCAGGCAATTCTCATGTAACAAAATCCCACTTAAAACAAGCCTTCCCTTTCTCTTGGGATCTCCTGTAATCCTGGGATTAGATGGATCAGTACTGGCAGTGGTTGCTCTTTGCTCAGAGAATTTGCTCAGGTTGTATGGGGCTCATTCTGTTTTCCTTCAAATTTCAAAATTGAGTGTTGAGAACATTTTACTTATTAATGGATTTCTCAAGGTGGTCTTTGATCCATGATTCTACTTTGATTCTCCAGGGGCAAATCTGAAACCCCAAAACCTTAATTTCATCAGTTGAGTGATGAATGATGCAAATTTTGCTTCTAATCTCTCTCACCTACCAGACTGTGAGCTATTCTGGGATGGGACATGGCTTATTTTTCTTTTGTATTCCTCCTCTCTAGCACAGTGCCCAATATAATAAATAAAAATTGAATAAATATTGTAGAATGAATGAATGAAGTATGAAGTATAAAGTACTGAAGAATATGGCTAGCATATAAAAGCCTACTTGCTTGTTTGCTACTGTATTAGCTTATACTTGGTAATCTACACAAAACAATCACATAAACACTTGGGAAAACTTACATGTTGATTTTCATCTGTAAACTAGCTCTTTGGTTTTTCCAAATGTCTCCTCTCTTTCAATGTTCTTTTGTGAAAAATATGGTACAAATGAGAACATTTTTGTCTTCTTGTGATTAAAATTTGAAAGGAAAAGCATGGTATTTTCCCAAAAGGATTTTTTGACTTTGGAATCTCCTTGTTCTCTTTACTGGTAAAACTTTGGTTTATTGACCTGTTACAGGATCTATCAACGTTAATTTTACTTACTGGGAAACCAGGAACTATTTTCTTTTCATGTGTGAATGCTTATCTACTGTGTGTGTATAATAAAAAGAAGTACAAACTATTTTAATGGGAATTTCTCAAATACATAAGCTATAAATATAGTACACTAGGGAGACATAAAGGCCATGCATTTTTCATAAATTCAAAAGATTTGAGAGTCAGGAAGATTTGAATTATAAATGCTATTTTTTATTTTCCATCTTAAAACCTCCAAGAGACCTACAATATTTGATTCTCATCCCATTCCTCTAAGATGGAGTAGGAGGAAGATATTAAAAAGAGTCTCTGTTTTGCCTTCTAAGATCATTACTTTATTTTCCAGAAGTGTATCCTATTCCGGTAAGAGAGATATGTCCCATTGATCATAGAAATATGTTGTTCCATGGCTGCAATTTCTTTCTCTGAAATCATCTTCTGGTATTTTAAATTTATTACCTATTGGCTGGTGCAGTGTGGTTTCCAGTTGCTGAAAATTTAGAGTCCATTACAAAAGTGAGGTTTGGAGTAATTTCCTGGACTATGTTTAGTGCCAAAGTCACCACAAACTGATATTTTTTTTGTCATTCTTGACTACCAGTCCCGATGGGAAAAAATCTGTCTTTTTATTTCCATGGATCTGAAACAAGGAATGCTATCTATAGACATTCTTTGTCAAGATTGTGATCATCTGTTTTGTAAGAGAGAAATTGGAGGCTGAAGCATTAAAACACACCTGAAAAAACCAACACCAGAAATCTGAGTTCATTCTGTTCAATGGCTTTCTCTGCTCCTAGACCTTAAGGCAAGGTCACTGTTGCTGTTGTCATAGGGAATCTGGGTCACAGGCAACAAAGCTCAAACTCATGTTATAACAGGATAAGAAAAACAATTTTCTCCTGAAGCAAATTATTCATTTTCCTAAACACAACTGTATGACTAGTAGTGCAGTCCCAGAGAGGAAATAATCTTTAATAGATGAAAGCTCAGTAGACATGTATCCTCTTTCACAAAGGAAAAGCATAGCAACCTATGATCTGTTAAGTAAACGGTTAATTTTTATAAGTGACAAAGTTTCTTATCAAAGCTAAGATTAACCTGGAAAACAAGTGTTTTCCTCTTAGTTGTTTTACTACCATTTTGGTTATTATTGGGCAAAGGTCAAAGGACATTTGGAAGAAAGATTCACTCACACTTGACTGCAGATTCTGACCTTCTTGTTAGTCATGACACCAGGCGTTTCATTTTGGTAGAATCTGGTTAAAGTCTCAGTCTGAGTGTCCGTTTAAAAATACGTTCTCTGAAAGTAAAAGGAACAACTCTTTACCTCACCATGCTCTTCTTGGGTTAGGCCTATATCTGGATTGCTTTTCAAAGTGCTTGAACTTGTAATAAACTCCAACACTATTCAGTAAGTTTGATGATGTCCTCAGCCTGCACATACATTTTTAACACCCCTTTTCTCTTTTCAGTAGATGTACTGCAACTGTTTTCCTTGCACTAAATTGGATACTAAAATAAATAAGGTGCTAGATCTATGAAAATATGTGTACATGGTTATATTTCTTATATTCTGTATTTCATTATACCAAAACATCTGAAAAAATCAATTTCTTCTTCACCTGCCTATCAGGGATTGGATTAAGGATTTATAGGAATTGATGACAGCACTTGCAAAGTGTAGAGCACACCCTGTCTGCTTCTCTTCCTTCAGTTCTTTCAGAGCAAAGCTGAAATACTGATTTAGATTTTTTTTTTACTTCTGTGAAGGAAATGTATTTTAGATGTTCGCCTTTAAAATGTGCAAGTGATTATCATTATTGTACAAATGTATGTTAGCATTACTGGCATATTTAAGTTTCAGCACATAATGCACACTCCTGATTTAGAAACTTAAATAGTTTATTTTTTAAGAGCTTTCCATTTCACCTTTAAGCTTGTGTTACATAAGCTTAATGGACTCACTCAACTTCGTGATGGAGAGAATCCACCAGGTGAATAGCAGTAAGCTCATGAGCTTTGAAGGGCTTATTTTGCCAGACTCCAACTCCAGCTTACTGTTTGGAGTAGCACTATTCTGCATGCACTGATTATAACACCGTAAAGCTCTGATAATATTTATTGCCGGATGAAAATGTCTTTTGCCCTCATCCTCCCCCTTTCTTTTTGCATAAATACAGTAAGTTGAGCTTTAACTAAGGTGATGCCTGAATTAAACTGACAAATCCAAATGCCTGAAATTTAGGATTGCATTTATGGATTTCATCAACAGTATATCAGCATGAAAATGTCAGAGCCAGTAAGTCACAGGCAGGAGAAGTTTCTGTGGGTTTTGGAACTCTCAGTTCATGTCATTGTTGTGTTATCTAACACTGGTCAGAGCAGCAGGACTGATGGGGATGGTGAAACTTAAATTCAGTGCTTAAATATTCCTTCAAACTAGAGATTTATTCTGGCACACAGGAGGAATAAAGCATATCTTTAAGAGGATATGTGTACTTTTCAGAGAAAAAGAAAAGGCAAAAAGCTACTGAAAGAGATTGAACCAGAATCCATTTTAGCAAAAAACATACAATAGTCTGTGATTTCAGGACTCAAATGCCAAAACCTTTAGTTACATAGGAGAAATATTAATGAGATGTCTCCTTTTTGTTTTTCTGAAGAAAAAAACCCAGATGGCTATTCAGTTTTTGATTCTCTTGAATATGCTTACTCCTTTCATATTTTTAAAATATTTCTGCCTCTCTCACGTTTCAGAATACCCTCAAAAGACATGTCAATCCCAACTCTTTCAAATGTCTATTTAGACTACTCCAAATGTACGTTCTGAGAATATATTCTTTAGAGTACATACTGCAAACAAATTGTGCATCACTTTTCAAAATAGCCACTAAAGATTTTTCCTATAGTGAAGGATCATACTTGGTTAGTGAAATCAACAACAAACAATTATTCAGAAAGCAACTCTATATTTGAGACTCTACCATCATCTGCTAGAGTCAGATCCATGGCAGCCTTTAAATGAAGAGCTCTGTAAAGTTGTCGTGTGGAGCAGGCTAAATTCTATACTGCAGCCCTATCTGAGCAAAGATACCCTGTAGGCCCAACCTGATGCTATACAATTATGTAACTTATGCCAATGATGCCTTGGGGTCCTGGGGAAATATTTTATATTATTCTCCTTCTTGGAACCATGAAAATTATATTGGAAAGTAAATAGACAAACTTCGGATGAATGATTTGAGGGAGGGTTGGAGTCTTAGCGTTTCTTTGCCAGAATGGTGGTGAAGAGTGGTCAGCATTCCATTGCATCATTCTGCCCCACACTTTCTTGATCTTACTTCCATTTTTTCCCTCCCTTCTTCTCCCCACCAAAAAAATAAACTGGAAATGTAAAAAAATAAAAATAAAAAAATTAAATTGTAGATAATGGTGATAGGAAAAATTATTTAGTTTCATTTCCTCAACTTAAATGTTCTTGACTCACCATAGAGGCCATAAAACAAAAACAAGTAGAACAAGGCAAACTTCCACTGCTGAGAAGATAGCCTCATTTTAAGATATTATTTAAAAAACAAGAATTTACTGTAGAAAGCATGGAAAGGGGAAGAAAATCTTGAAAACCTGAATCTGAAAACATGGGGGTGGTAGGAAAGTAGGAAGAGTAGGTGGATACAGAAAAGAGAAACTTCGATAAGAAGAGGAAGAAAGCAAGCACTAGGAAAAGAGAGAGGAAATGAAAGGAAGACCACAGATGTCAAAGGAAATTTATTTCTCTGACTTGAAGAGGGGTAAGCTATACTCTTGTATCAAAACAGTTAGTGCTAAATATTATAACATCCACTAAACATAGAAAATAAATTATGCACATAATTTTTCACAATAAAAAACAAGGAGAGACAGAAGTTAACAATTTGTTAGCAATTAAATAGCAATATATATTCTTCTGGGCAGAGAACACTAAGCTTAACCTTTTAAAATGCAGCATTTTGGCTACTTTTGTAGGAATATTTACTTTGTGTGTTGTATTAGTCAGAATTTTCCAGAGAGACAAAATCAGTAGGAGAGGAAAGATGATATATAGATCGATAGATAGATAGATAAGAGGGAATTTATTATGGAAATTGGCTCACATGATTACAGAGGCTTAGAAGTCTCACAACAGCCCATCCGCAAACTGGAGGTTCTAGGATGCCAGTAGTATGGCTCAGTCCAAGTCTGAAAAACTCAGAATCAGAGAAGCTGATGGTATAATTCTCAGTCTGAGGCTAAAGGCTTGAGAATTTGGGTGGAGGGGTTGGGGGCGGGGCAGTGGATGGTGTAAGTCTTTGGGTCTAAAAACCAGAAACAAATATTGATTGTAGATTATAACACTACATACTACATATAACTCTCTTCCTCCTCAATGCTAATGGTAAAATGTAGTACCTAAGGAAGTAACAAAGAGTTGCCACATCTTTGAAACAGCAGCTTGGAATTAGTTTCTGCATTAATTTACAGGAAATTTGTGTTTTGTTTTGCTTCCATTTTAGCAAGAGAAGAGTGTCTGAGTTTCAGGAGAGAGAAAAAGAAGCAATTACCTTTTCTGTGCTTTTCTGTTCAATCCAAGCCCCAAGCCAATTGAATGGTGCCCGTTTACACTGTGGGCCAATCCATTCACCAACTCACCTCTGGAAACACTTTCACATGCACATCAGAAGTAATGTTTTCCTGGTCTAGATATTCCTTAGTCTAGTCATTGGCCATCATATGTGTTTAAATGATATGTATGTGTTTGGCATGCTGAAACACCAGTTTCTTCTCTGCAATAAGAGAAAATGTAAACTTGAAACTACGATTCAAATGTGAAGACATTCTTCTAGGTATTTTCCTTAAAATACATAGTACATAGCAGTGTACAGCCCATCATGGACTCTAGAATATGTAGTGCTTGATCAAATATGCAAAAGAAATGGATAAGCTATGTAACAGTACAAGAAATTTTCACATTTTTTTATTCCAAGTAAACAATCCGAAGCAACTGCAATGTATTTACTTATAAATTCATATAATTAGACAATGTTACTTTTGTAGACATAACTTTAGATCACAAAGCACATTCTTTTATGTGATTTATAACCATTCTTTGAGATTTACAGTTCCAGTTACATTTTCTGTCTTCTAAAGATGAAGAAATTAAAGTTCAGAGAGATGAAGTGACTTTCCCAAGATTGAAGTATAGAAAACTGCAGCTGAAACTCAGGTCTTCTGAATCCAAGTCTGATATTTTTTCCATTAACTACACTACTCCTACAACTATGGGAATCACAAATGACTAGATTACATTGAGTGTAATCACCTATAAATCTTAGCTGAAGATACAGAATTGAATCCAGAGGACACCTCGGCTCTTCAGGTATATTTTAATTTTTCTCCTAAGGCCACTGCATTTCTGAATGCATCATATATTAGACCTCTTATACTTGATCATTCACAGCTCCTAGCAATATTCTGTCCTGGGTATACAATAGATGTTCAATAAATTCTTATTTAGTTCAGTTACTACTCAAAAGGCTTATAATTAATAATCAACCTAATAAGCTATTAGCATTTCCATTTACCATTTGAACTGATGGAGAAGCTCTAGAATTAAGGAATATATGGTGTTAAAACTGCCTATAAGATACATCCATTTTATTGACATGTTTTTTTGCAGAGATGTACTACAAACTTTTTTTAAATTCAGCAAGCGTCTCATGCATTAAAAATATAATTATAAGGTATTTCAGATTTTATTTCAAAACCTATTAGCTTCTTTTTGACCACAAAATGCAGACTTATTAATATTATGTTTGGAAATAAATATTTCTATGACACGTGTCTATGATACATGTGGAGGGAAAGAGACATATAGGTTAAGAGTTTATGCATATGCATATTCATTTTTCTCTAATAAATGCATAAAGGTACACTAAATTCAGATTCAGAACTATACATTTTCTTTTACTTTTTGTTTTTAAGTAGGGGCACTTATAAATGTAGTCATTTTTCTTGAAATGTGGCATTAGCCAAATTCAAAACATTTAATCTGAAACTTAAAACACTGATTTTGAATGAAGTCATCTCAAAATGAGACCTAGAAGTTCTTATTTGGATTTATGGCTATTGAATTAATTTATAGCTATCCAGTGAAATAGAAGCCAGAATGTCTCAAAATAGTATGTTTGTTAGCCGTAGAGAATCCAGTAAAGATAGTGGATTTTAAAGTGTAGACAGAGGAGAAATGTCTAAAAACAGTGTCCATGTTTAGTATCTCTGCTAAAATGGAAACAAAATGAAACAAAAATTTCCTATAAATTAATGCAGGAATTAATTCCAAGCTGTTGTTCCAAAGATATGGCAACTCCTTGTCACTCCTCTAGGTACTACATCCTATTGTTAGCACTGGAGAGGAAGAGAGCTATACATAGTGTTATAATTTAATGGCAATATTTGCTTTTTCATCTTTTGCATGCAACTAGAAGCTTTAGAAAAGCAGGCACTATGGCTAGGCTGCTTTCAATTGTATCTCTACTGCCTAGCATAATGCATGGCACATGACAGACACTTGATGAATATTTTAAAATGAATTAGCAATATCAAGAGGGAATAGTTTGAAAGGAGAGGAATGCTTCACAGACATCCAGAAATCAGAAATAACCAAGATAGTGCTGAAAAAGGGGCCTGAAATGCCTCTTACAGTAAGGAAATAGCCTTGATACAGCAAGAAGAAATTAATATAGTAAAGAGGCTGTAATTGATCACACACATCCTCATACTGTGAGTGGTTGGTTCATCAATGTTGAGTAAATTTCATAGGTTGATAGAAGTAAATTTTCTAAGTACAAACCAGAAAAATGCATAAGCCATGTGGAAATGATAGAGAATAAGAAAAGAAAGGGAAACATGGTGGGGAGCAGCAGACTGGCACCAAAAGTCAGTAGTAATAAGATAATTGATATCGCCACATGCGTTGTTGTCTTCTGAGTATAAGCACCGTTTCATTTTCAATAGTTCTCGAGAGACCCATAAACACGAATGACACAATAGACTCTTTGACGAGGGTAGAAGTGTGTGTGTGTGTGTGTGTGTGTGTGTGTGTGTGTGTGTGTTCATTAGTGTATGGGGGAAAAATGTCAATAGTCCTTATGTACAACACTGTGTCCCATTATAAGCACATCAGCTATATGTCTTTTTTCCCTATCCCAATGAGTTACAGTTCTAATGAAAGAGCAAACTATGGTACATTGTGATAGGTCTAAGAAATAGCAAATGATGTTTAGAATTTGCTGACAAGTCAAAAAGAAGCTTACAGCATCAGTAAAGATTTCTGGAAGGTGAAACAATGACTTAGGGGAAAGATTCTTTCGATTTTAATTCAACAATCAATTTTGCAGAAAGGCAGCCATGCCACACCCTATAGAAGATCAGAGTGCTGCACACTCATTTCTTGCACTTTTATGAAAAAGAGGCAAATGATCAAGACTCAGTTCAGTCATAGCAATTTTTCAAGAGAGTGAATTTTTGACTTTAGTACTTATATAATTTTATTTAGTACTTGAACATATGTCTATAGGCACATATTTGATAAGTGAGTAATTAAGAAGGGATTTAATTTTATTTCATATAATCTAATAGAGTATAATGTATTTGGAAGTATATTCATTTAAAAAAAGTTGAAACAAAAGCATTGGTTCTTACAGTTATACACAAGTTATTTAAAATTCACTTAGCCAACCCCCAGCATTCCTGCATGATGCTGTGTAGACCCCTTTCAATTGAATAGGAACTAGCAAAAGTTGGATTTGCTTAACCCTGAACGATGAAGGATATACACCTATCTTAGTCGACCAATGCCACTTTCTGTGTCACAAAGTATAAAGCTTTATTCAAGAAACTGATGTATAGAGAACTATACAGGGACAAGAACTACTGTACATGTGCCCCAAGGAGTGAAACACTGTAATTCCAGATTCTTAATTAATGCATTATTGCAAATAGCTATTATCTTATTGACAAGTTCCTTTTAATAGAGCTCATTCCACCCCAGATACACCTCAATATCCTCTTCATTAAACAGTCTTAGAAATAGTCTACTTTATTGCTGTGCTTTTTAATACAAATGTTCTCATAAGACTGTAGGCAATTCCTACTTTCCATTTGTATAAATGGGCATTATTTGAGACTATTTCCAACCAGAGGGAAGATTCATAGTTTATACTAAGAGGAACTCCCTACATTGTTACAGTATTTACAGCTTGTGAGATTAACATTCTGAACAAATCAGTGGCATAGTACCAAATGAATATGGTAGGAGTAAATTTTACAGATAAATATGTGCCTAGAGTTAGTGAAAAATGAAAAACAGAAAGGTATTAAAACAGGTTACTTTGATTCTGTGGTCTTCCTTTAAAGTTCAGGTGGTGTAGCCTGTGAACAGATGGACGTGAAAGCAACTTTTGAGAACTAGTGAAGTTTTATAATTATCCACAAAATTCATTCTCATCTTTATTACCACAACTGGAGGTGAAGTGTACTTATCTTGTATAAGACTGCACTTAAAAAATACGAATTATTTATTTTGCATGATTTTGTATTCATAGTGTATTCCCCCAAATAAAACAAATGAAGTAGGGATAACTTCTGGGACTCTCACATTTTGGATCTTGTTTAATTCCTAGCAGTTCAATAAATTCTAATAAATCTATCTAGATTATTCCCAGAATCCAATGATTAAGCTTTCAAAATGGTCTATTAAAAGTAATAATGCAATTTTTATGTGCTCATTCATTTAATACTTGTACTGTACTTTATTTGGTCTAGAGACCTCAAGTTTAAAAGTCTTTAATGTTTTAATCATCCACTCCTCATTGAAAGACTTTTGGATTCCTTTCCTGACAGTTTCAAGAAACATTTCTTGTAAGCATCTCAAACTTCTTCCTTTTAAAGAAATCCAGACATGGAAAGAAAGTGGGGATAGATAACTAATAAAGTTTTCAGATAAATTATAAGTAATTCTTACCTCAGGTACAGTGTTTTCTGTGAGAGAACAGAGGCTATTATGACAAATATCATGGTAGTGATATTTTCTGCCAAGACAAGACAAAAGGAATCTCTGGAACCTTATTTAGTAAAAGTGGCTTCTGTATGGTTCATCAAAGCAAACAGAGAGTAGCAGGCCCTGGGAGTAGGGAAAACGAAGGCAATCTGTGGTTGGCTGCTTTGAAAAGCTGGGCAGGTCTGGGTAGTTTGGAAACAAGGACTGTTTTAAGTCCATGAAGTCCATGAGAACAATGAGATTTGATTTATTAATTGCTGTATTCCTAAGACCTGCCATCATATCTGTTGTGGCCTAAACCTTGGTGTCTTCCCTGAAATTCACATGCTGAAATCCAGCTCCCAATGTGATAATATTAAGAGGCAAGGCCTTTAGGAGGTGATTAGGCTATGAGGACTCCACTCTCATAAATGGGATTAGTGCCTTTATCAAAGAGCTTGAAGGGAACTGCCATCCTCCCATGTGAAACTGCAGCAACAAGGCGCCATCCAGGCAGCAGAGACGCTGAATCTGCCAGCACCTTGATCTTGGACTTTTTCAACCTCCAGACTTGTGAGCAATACGTTTCTGTCATTTATAAATTATCCGGTCTGAGATATTTCCTTACCGAAACCCAAATAGACTAATACAATATCTGTTACAAAGTAGATGCTCACTAAATATATGTTGACTAACCAATAAATACTAATCAACTATTCATCCTCTCTTAAATAACAGTTCTAAAAATCCTATTTTCAAAAGACAAGTGAAGACTGCAAGATGCTCTCTTTCTTTCAAGTTACCTAGGACATTCCAATATAATTCAAAGACCTACAATGTGCCAACTACATCTGGAGCCTCTCGATTTGTGACATTTAGGCATCATTTTTGAAAATGTGAAGCACCATTCTAAATATTTTGAAAGTAGTCAAGGAGATTTTCTTGCACAAAGAGAAAAAATATTTTTTCCTTCAAAATGGAGATCCAATACAATGGATAGAATAAAGATATGAGGTTTAAGAAGTAGCATTAAGCAAGAGTCTCTGTCTGCAACATACAGAATTGTGGTTTTCATTTCTGTGTAGAATTAAGAGAATGTCATAGCCTTACTGTAAACATAACCACATTTGTTTTCACATAATAGGAATTTATATTCATGTACTCACTATCATTTTTCTGACACTATTTTCTTTTTGGGCATTTGGAAATGCATGAAGTCATTTGATGTCTAGATGGAGAAAGGTCTTTTGTTGGGAAAAACATTTACTGATTCTAAAATACAGTTCCTTTCCCTCTACTAAAATAAATATTGACAGCCTATTGGTTAATTTATTGAAGAAATATGGATTTCTTCTGGAAAGACCCTTCTCATTAAGCTAATGAATTGAACGAGATAGTTCTAAGTAGCTTATTTTAAAAAAATGTTTTTTTAAATTTGGGTCTTAATTTGATAGAGATGGAGTCTCGCTATATCGTCCATCCTCCTCAATCTCCTTGGCTCAAGTGATCCTCCTATCTCAGCTTCTCAAAGTTCTGGTATTACAAATGTGAGCCACCGCACCTGGCCTCCAAGTATTTTCTAATTCATAAATATTCTTGAGTCTGAGCAAAAAAATCTCTATCATTATATTTTCTATTTGAAAGAACAACGCTTGTAGTTAGATATAATTCGGAAAAAGATGTATGCTATGGAGAAAAGCAAGAATGTTATATAAAAATAATGAAATACTAGACAAACTAGGGTTAAAGTCTAACTGGTTATAATTTTTATTTTATTTATCCATTTACTTATCTTTACTATTTGTTTCTTAATTCTGTTTGCTGTAATTTTCTTTGCAGCTTTGCACCTAGTTTATAAGTGAGATTGCCAGTAATTTTCATTTCTTGTACATTCTTTAGTGACAATAGTTCTAAAATCTGTGTTGGAGAAATGACATTCATTTTCAAACTCCTGGAAGGGTTTGTATACTATAGTGATCTTTGGCATTTGGAGAAAAAAACTAAAAACTATACTGTTATTTTTGTTAATGATTATTATTGTGTTCATATGTGAGACAGTAGGTATTTAAGTGACATATTTACGTTCCTTTAGTGATCTATTCTGTTCCTCTACTTCTTTTAAAATCAGCTTTTTAATTCAATAATGTCAAGGAATTTTTCTATTTCATTCAATATTTAAAATTTATTGATTAATGTTATAACATTCTGTATTATAGTTTCTTATGGTTGCTTTTTTTTACCCCTTTATTTTCTGACCAATGTAATCTTAGTGTTATATATTTACTGGTCTTTTCAAGGAGTCAGCCTTTGGCTTTTTAAAATTCCTTTAGTATTTCCTTATTTTCATTTCATTAATTTCAGCTCTTATCTTTATTATTGTTCTCATCATTTTTGAGCCGATTCTCTTGTTTCTAACTTCTTCAATGTTTATACATGTGCATTTTAAACCACGTGTTTTCCTGTAGATGCTGCTTTAGTTTCATCCCATAAATTTTGTTCTATAGTATTCTCATTGTCATTTATTGAAAGTATTTTCTACTTTTCATGTGATGTCATCTTTGGCCTAAGAATTGTTTATAATTTTGTTTTAAAGTTGTTTTTTTTATTTTCCAATTTCATCACATTATGGCTAGAGATCACTATATTATTGATACTTTGTTATTCATCAAGAATGTGTTTGTAGTCTCTTTCTGGGTCAATTTTTAGAAATATCTTGTGTGCTTGAAATAAAATATGTATGCTCTGAATGAGTGATGCGTGTTTCTATTTATATTCATTTGACTAAGCTTGATAACTGTGATCAACAAATCTTCTATGTTCTTACTGAAAGAGTTGTTTTAATATCTCTTCTTTTGAATTTAGTAGACAAGTTTATTTTTCTTGTGATTATTTTATTACCTCATATATTTTTAGTTATGTTGTTAGGTTAGATGGAGAGTTATCATCCAGCTAAACATATTCATTTTTTATTATGTAATATCTCCCTTAATCCTTAATAATTATTTGGGGATAAAGTATATTTTGTCTGATAAAGATACAGCAGCACTTGGATTCATTTGTTAGAGATGTCTCTTCCCATCTCTTTATGCACTTCCTTTTTTCTTTCTTATGTTTTGGGAGTGTCTTTTAAAAATAGCTGATAGCAACTCAAATGCGCTGAAAGGAAAAAAAACAAATAGCTCCATTCAAAAGAGGGCAGAAGACATGAATAGACACTTCTCAAAAGAAGATATACAGGCAGCCAAAAGACACATGAGAAAGTGCTTGGCCTCACTCATCATCAGAGAAATGCAAATCAAAACCACATTGAGATACCATCTAACTCCAGTAAGAATGACCATCATTAATAAAACAAACAGCAATAGATGCTGACGAGGATGCACAGAAAAAGGAACGCTTCTACAATGCTGGTGGGAATGCAAACTAGTGCAACTTCTTTGGAAGACAGTGTGGTGATTTCTGAAAGAACTAGAAATTGACCTTCCATATGACCCAGCAATTTACATATTGGGAATATACCTGAAGAAATTCAAATCATTCTGCAAAAAATATACCCGCACACATATGTTTTTTGCAGCTCTGTTCATCGTAGCAAAAACCTGGAACCAACCATGTTGCCCATTGAAGCTGGACTGGATTTAAAAAATGTGGTACATTACATATACACAATGGAATATTATGCAGTCATAAAAAGGACAAACACTGGGATTTTGTAGCAACTTGAATGAATTTAGAGTCAATCATACTCAGTGATCTATCACAAAAACAGAGAACAGAGTACCGCATGTTCTCACTCATAAGTAGACCTTGAACAATTATAATACTATAAGAAAGCAATTGGTAGTAGTGGGAAACTGCCAGGGGAAGGGGGTGGGACTGGCAGTTTAGGGAAACTGCTAGGGGAGGGAGGGGCATACCTCATCAACAAGGGTACCTGCATAATCAATGTTTGTATACCTAACCCTGAATTGTACCCCACATCTTTATAATAAAAAAAGAAAAAAAATAGCCAATAACTAGATTTTTTGTTTAAAATTACTGAGTCTTTAACTTTCAACATACAAATATGGCAACTGATAATTTTTATGCTTACTAAAATATTTGTTTTAATTTTTACTACATTATTTTGTGACTTTGTTTTGTTTTTTTCTTCTCCTTTCCCCATCCTACTATACTGATTGATTTTTCTTTAATTCCTTTTTTTTTCTCTTCTAGTTTAGAAGATAAAATAATCTTTTATTTGATGGTTGTCTCTATGCTTTCCTTAGTTTATTACACAAATTAATTAATTTTAAACAACTTTTTAAATTTTGAGATCATTGTAGATTTACATATACTTGTAAGAAATAACAGAGAAACCACATGTACTCCATACCAGTTTTCCCCCGTGGTATCATTTTGCAAAACTATAGTACAATATTGACATTGATATAGTCAAGATATAGAGCAGTTCTATGACTACAAGAATCCCTTGTGTTATCCTTTTATAGCCATGCTTACCTCCTTCCCACCTCCTTTTCCTTCCCGACTGCTGACAACCACTAGCCTTCCACTTCTATAATTTTATCATTTCAAGAATATTATATAAAGGAACCATACTGTATGGAACCTTTTAAGATTAGCTTTTCTCATTCAGTGTAATTCCATGGAAATTCATCCAAATTACATTTATTAATAGCTCCTTCCTTTTTTTACTGTTGAGTGATTGTCTTTATGTTTTTAAAATGCACGCTAATATGACACAATCCAAAGTTAATTGACTAAGTCAATCCTCTTCCAAACCATATAAAGGAACTTAAGGCACTTTAACTCGAATCTCCTCATCTACAACATTTTGGTTATGTAGTATTTAGTTCCAGCTTGTTTTAACCCCTTAAGTTAATTGCAAGTATTCTTGCTATTATTCTTTTTTCAGCCCATGCTTATGCACATATTCATCACTTTGTGAGCTCACTGTTGTTTCTTGCATCTCATCCAATTACTTTTTGGGATACTTTTCTTCATACTAAAACATCATTTCCTATTTCTTTCAGTAAGTATATGTGTAAGGTATATGTTTGTACTCTGTCTAAAAATGTTTCAGTTCACTTTTACTCTTGAATAATAGGCAAGGTAGAAGAAAGCTTAAGGTTAGCAGTCATGGTCCTGCATCACTTTGAAGTTATTATTGCATTGACTGTTGGTTTCTATTGTTGCTATTAAGAAGTCCTTTATATATAATGACTATTTTTCTCTCTGATTTCTTTTAAGATTTCCATCTAACATCAGTCATCTGAAGTTTCAATATGACATATGCATTCATTTTTACTTATCCTGCTCAACTTATTGTCCTTTCAAAATCTAAGGATTCATGTCTTTTGTCATTTCTGGAAAATAAATCCCAACTGTTATCTTTTTAAATATTGCCTCAAGGATCATCCCTACAACGGTGATATCTGGGCTAAAAGTACAAATTAAGGCCCTAATGTCATATGGCTAAAGTTTTAAAAGTTAAATCAGGCTCAATTTTTAATAAAATAGGTTTTATCAAATACCTTGACACATGCAAATAAAAACTATAGATTTGTCTGACTGAAAATTGATAAAATATCAAAGATAATTAAATTTGATTTCTTTATATGAGTACGGGTGTTTCATTAATAGGTCAGCAATATTGAAATTTCTAAAAAATAAATATGTACATAATACAGTGGGTGCCAAAAATGTATATATATTTTAAGAAAGGAAAAAACTGTATTAAAATTGTAATGCTCAGTATAGAGGGACAACAAAAGATGAATACAAGTCATGTTTGACTTCTACAATTACAAGAGGTACTCAAAGTGGTTACCATCAGTATCCAGACATTTCTGATTACGGGGAACTAAAAGTAATACATAGATAACATCTCTTATAATGGGTATACCTTTTTTTGGCACCCCTAGTATATACATTAGTACCTGTTTTTTCCATGAAGTTTATTTTGCTTGCCTCATGTGGTAGGTAGAATTCCAAAATGGCCTCCACGATCTTTGCCCACTAGCATTATATCTGATATAATTCTCTTTCCTTGAGGTCAAGTGGAACCTGTGACTTGCTTCTAACAAAGGTAGTGGGATGTCACTCCCATCAGTACATTACCTTATATAAGACCTCATCTTAACAGAGTACAGAAAGAGACTCTCCAACTGGTATTGGAAAATATAAACTGCCATGTTGTTAGATGCCCTGTGAGAGGGTCACATGGCAATGAACTCATGGTGGCCTCTAGTATGTAAAGTCAGCCTTCTACTGATAGCTAGCAAAAAGTTGGTGCCCTCAGTCATACAGCCACAAGGAAATGAACTCTGCCAACAACCTGAATGAGCTGGGAAGTGAATCCTTCCCCAGTTGAGCCTTTTACTGAGACTCCATTCCTAGCTGTCATCTTGATTGCAGCCTTGTGAAAACCAGAGCAAAGGACACAGTTAAGTTATGCCTGGACCTACATAAGCGGTAATAATAAGAATGTTTTGTTTTTAGCCCTGAAATAGTGGTAATGTGTTTTATAGTTATAGATAACTAATATACTAACAAAACCATTAGCAATGTCATTATAATAAAGATATTCAAATAATTGCATTTCTAATGACTCAGATCACCCAAACCAGAGATTGGCAAGCTTTTTCTATAAAGGGGCTAGCAAAAGACTTTTTAGTGCGCATGCAGTTTCTATTATATATATATATTTACAACTTATTAAAAATGTTTGAACTGTTCTGAGTTCACTGACCATACAAAACAATGAGCTGGATTTGGCCCAGGGGCCATAGTTTGCTGAACTCCTGATCTAAAGGATTGAGAAAATATAATTGAATTCGTTATATATAAAAAAAATATAGATGTCTTTAAAAGATGTACATTAAAGTAAATACAAAAAAGATTTAGCATATTTTTTATGTTTTCAAAAACATTTTCTTTTAAAATTAACTAGTAAATTAAAGCATAAAATACAAACTATTACCAATAATTCAAATTTTATAATTAAAAATATGTCTCCACTTTTCTTTCTGAGCCCTCACCAGCATCTTCTTTAATGTCTGTTTCTACTAAGTCTTTTCAAAGCAATCTAGGCTTTTCTATCATTACCTCAAAGCTTTTTCAGCCTCTACAAATTAAGCAATTCCAAAGTCACTTCCATATTTTTAGGCATTTGTTACAGCAAAACTACACTTACTGATGCCAAAATATTTAGTAGTTTGGTAGGGTTGCAATAACAAAGTACCACAGATTGAGTGGTTTAACGATAGCATATTACTGTCCTATAGTGCTTGAGGCTGGAAGTCCAAAATCAAGGTGTTAGTAAGGTTGGTTCCTTCAGAGGGCTGTCATGGTAGGATCTCTTCAAAACCTCTCTTTTGGATTGTAGATGGCCATCTTCTTCATATCTTTTCACTCTGTCTTCCCTCTATGTGTGTCTCTGTGTTCAATTTTCTTTTTCTTTCTTTCTTTATTTTTTTGAGTTGGAGTCTCACTCAGTCGCCCAGACTGGAGTGCAGTGGCTGCTC
>NW_007260100.1:1519943-1533906 GCF_000164805.1 Carlito syrichta
ACTCACCTCAGCCTCCCAAAGTGCTGGGATTACAGGCTGAGCCACCAAGCCCGGCTCAATTTTCCTTTTCTTAAAAGAACATTAGTCATAATGCATAAGGGCCCACTCTAATTACCTATCTCCAGATAAGGTCACATTCTAAGGTTTTGTGAGTTAGAACTTCGACATACGGATTTTAGGGTGGCACAATTCAACCCATAACTGCATATAACTACATATTATACTACATAACTACATATATAATATATATGTAAAATTTCTGCGAACCATTTCAGAGTAAATTTACAGCTAAATATTTCAGTATATATCTCCTAAGAAGAGGACATTTCTTTTATATAATTACAGTAAAGTTATCAAACTCAGAAAAATTATCATTAATGCAATATAATTAATAATAGTCCATATTCAAATCCCCTTTGTTTTGGCAATTATCTATATTATAGCCATGTTTTAGTTAACCAAGATCCAATCCAGGATAACACTGTATTTTGTTGCCATGACCCTTTAGGTATCCTTTAATATGAATAGTTTTTTCAGCCTTCTTTTGTCTTTTGTGATACTGACCTTTTTTAAAAAAGAGTAGACCTGATATTTTGTTGAATGCCAACTATTTTGTAGAATATCTTGCTATTTGGGTTATCTGATAGTATACATTTACACACACACATACACACATAATATTATATATATATATAATTTTAAGAATAACATAAATTTATATTGCAAAACATTGCTATGTGTACCTATTGGGAATATCACACTAAATTGTGAGTGCTTTAGTAACATGAATTGGAACATGAAGAGAAGAAAATGAAACTCTTTGCACATATAAACTGATATTTTGTTATCAAGACTATTGCAATCAAGCTGATACAAAGGATTTGACATGAGAATGTGTCTCTTTTCTTATCTAAATAGTTTAGCTACTCAAATCCTTTTCATACTCTGAAACTGTGTCCACTTTTTGGCAGTGGTAAAACCCACAAACTTTCTCTGTGTTCAGATATATAGGGGATGCAAAAAAAATGTATACACATTTTGGCCAGGCTCGGTGGCTCAGCCTGTAATCCCAGCATTTTGGGAGGCCGAGGCGAATGGATTGCCTGAGCCCGCGGGTTCAAGACCAGCCCCAGCAACTTGATGAGACCTCGTCTCTACATTGCATAAAAAACTAGCCAGGCAGGGTAGCACGCACCTGTAGTTCCAGCTACGTGGAAGGCTAAGGCAGAAGGATCGCGTGAGCCCAGTGGGTTAATGCTGGGGTGGCCATTAGCGTGCTATTGCACTCCAGCCTGGGTGACAGAGTAAGACTCCAACTCAAAAAAAAAAAAATGTATGCACATTTTAAGTATGACGTTTGCTCAAAAGATGGCATTAATCAAATGAATATTAGTGTCACCATGCAACAGGAAGGACAAAGAAAATGCTACCGTAATTTAATTCAACTTTGAAAACTAATACTTAGATAACATCTCTTAAAATGTGTATACTTTTTTTGGCACCCCCTGTAGTTGCCTTTTACTCTGGGGACATAGGACAAGAAACATGAAACATTCTACTGTGCCTTGCGTAATGTTTTTTCTTTTGTTTTTAACAAGAGCAGATGATTAGAGCTACTTTTTCCATTATGACAGTGCCAAGCACCAGATCCTGAGTCACATCCGTATATTTTAAAAATAAAATGTATATGTGTGTGTCTATGACATGTGCAGTGCTCTGAAGTACAGTGAACAGGACAGGAGTCTTTCTGGACTGGATGTAATGATGGCACTGATTTTCTCTTCTAATTTTCTCTTTTTTCTACTTATAAAATTCCTTTTAGACATATGTTCATCCTTTTCCTTCCATCTTTCAAATTATTTTAATATTTCTTTCATATTTTTATTTGTTTTTCTCTATTCGTTGCATTCTAAGTAATTCTTTAAGAATCTATTTTCAAGTTAACTAATTTTCTCTTCAGCTGAGTGTAATCTGCTAATTAATCTGCTATTTAATTCTTTATTTTTAGAAGTTCTTGTTTTTTCTTCCAATGCGTTATTTTCTTTCAGCATCTTCTTTTATTATGGTTTCTAGTACTTCCAACTCTGTAATCATCTTATAGGGACTTATTTAATACTGTTGGATTTCATCCTTATTTTTTATTTCAAGATTATTCAATCATAATTCATTCTTTTATGTTCAGGTCCTTTCCTCTATTAAAATATCTGACTCTAACTCATGGTGGATTCTTTCCTCATATTTTAAAAACATTTTAATATGAGTTTATATTTAGTTAAGTGTTTTTTCTTCCTGTAAGATTTTTTTTGTTTTGTTTTTGAGTTGAGTGTCTCACTCTGTCACCCAGAGTGCAGTGGCATGATCACAGTTTACTGCAGTCTCAACCTTCTGGCCTCAAGCAAACCTCCCATCTCAGCCTTCTGAGTAGCTAGGACTACAGGTATGTGCCAACATGCCCAGCTAATTTTTTTTATTTTTTGTAGAGACAAGGTTCACTTCATATTGCTCAGGCTGGTCTCGAATTCCTGAACTCAAACAATCTTCCCACCTTAGCTTCCCAAAAGGCTGTATTTACAGATGTAAGTCACTGTGCCTGATCACTTATTATAAGATTCTTGTGATACCTACATTCTTAATGTGTTTCTCTGGAATAGTTTAAATTTTTTTTTTGCCAGCTTTTCCAGGATTGATGTTGTCCTTGACATAGGATTGGGGTCCTCAAAGTTGGGGTCCTGGTCAAGACGTTAATGCATTATATGAGGGGCAAGGTAAGGTAGTAGGCAAAGTAATTGTCATCTTGGTTTTAGTTGGTTCTAACTGGTTCTTAACCACATCCTGTTTTTTTCTGTGGAGGTTCAGAAAACCAGGCTATTCTTGGCTTCACATAGGAAAGAATTCAAGAGCAAGCAACCAAAGTAAAGCAAAAATTAGTTTATTAAAAGAGGAATAGAAAGAAGGCTACTCTGTAGGCAGAGCAGCCCCCATACATTGCCAGGGTTTAAATTGGAAAATTAAAGTAAGTTTATTGAAATAACAAAGAACAGCTGCTCCATAAGCATAGCAACTTGGGCTGGTCTACAGGAAGAATAGTAGCTGTACGCTGCTGGGGTTTTGTTTGTATAGTTATCTCTTGATTATATGCTAAGCACAGGGTGGAATATTCATGGATTTCCTGGGAAAAAACTGGAGATTTCTAAGAACTGAGTTTCCACCCAGTTTGTTACTATATATACGTAGGGTCAGAACTGTCAGGGCACTGGAGGGTGGGTTATTTAGCATGTTAATGTATTATATGAAGGGCAAGGTAAGGTAGCAGGCAAAGTAATTGTCATCTCAGACATTTAGCTGGTTCTAATTGGTTCTTAACCACATCCTGTTTTTTTCTGTGGAGGTTCAGAAAACCAGGCTATTCATTTGTCTGGAGAAACAGTTTCAGCTACTGGTCTTGAAAAGTTAGCCTTGTTTATAATAGGAAACTAGTCCTACCAAACTCCCATTCATCCTGACTCATTTTATATGAATTACTCGACTTGGGGTTTCTTGCATTATGCAAATAATATAAATAAGGACTGAAAACTCAAGCAAAAAATTCAAGTTTGAGATTTCTATCTCTCACAGGCAACTTCTTTTTCTCCCACCCAGAGTCGGAGGCAGAGACAATTTTCTTTTCTATCTTCCTGGAATGGTAGGTTCAACCTAAAAAGGGCCTTAATTTTGTGTTAGTATTTCAGTTCTATTGCTTCCACCTTGAGTGAGCCTAAGAGTTCGCTTCCAGTCCTTTTTGTGGGTACAATATCTGTAGTTTCACTTTCCATGGTTTCAGTTACCCACAGTCTATCATGGTCTGAAAATATTAAATGGTAAATTCCAGAAATAAACAATGTATACGTTTTAAATTGTGCACCATTCTGACTAGCATGGAGAAATCTCATACCATCTCCCTTTGTTCAACCCCGGATGTGAATCATATGTCCAGCATATACATAGTGTCTATGCTACCATCCCATTAGTCTCTTCATACCCCTCTTAGTTATCAGATCAACTGTCTAGGTATCGTGCTGCTTGTGCTTAAGTAACCCTTATTTACTTAAAAATAGCCCTAAATGCAAGAGTGGTGATGCTGGCAATTCAGATATGCTAAAGAGAAGCCATGAATTGCTTACTTTAAGTGAAAGTTCTTGATTTAATTTTTAAAAGAAGAAGAAAAAAACAGTATGCTGAAATTGCTAAGATCTATGGTAAGAACAAATCTTTCTGTGGAATTGTGAAGAAGGAAAAGGAAATTGGTGACAGTATATATAGGGTTCTGTACTGGCTAAGGTTTCAGGCATCCTCTGGGGGGTCTTGGAATGTATCCCCCATGGATAATGGGAAACTACTGTATTAAAAACCAAAGACCTTAGCTGGTGACAGTCATCTATGACAACATTGTTGCTAAATCCAGCGGACTCTTTCTGTCTTCTATATCCCTATGAGAGATCTGGCATGCATTCTATACTCAGTTAATGAATGTGAAGTGAATAAATCTAATTTGACATCAATTTGCCACCTCTACCCCTCATACAATTTTTTAATTTCCTTGACTCTGCTAACAAACTTAAGTGAAACCACAGGGATTTTCTTTTACCTCTGAATACTCTTCCTCAATCTTCTTTCAGATCTGTTTTTAAATGTATCCATTAAGTGTTTTTACTTCCCAACCATTCATTCTCTCTTCCTGGCTAAACCCACACATTCTCTTATTTTTAGCTATCACCATGTGCTGTGGGCTAGAGTCTTTGTCTGTAACTCAGATTTCTTTTCTGATATCCAGACTCCTATAAAACTCTACTATGTGATGCCTAACAGGTAACTTAAATTCAAATGACCTCAATTGAATGCACAATTCACTCTCCTTAATTTACCTTTCCTCCCACATTTTCTATCTCACACCTCTGAGGTAGAATTCTTGATGTTATCCTTCATTAGTGTTTTTTTTCTCACCCAAAACTGATATTCAAATCCTATGAATTATGACTCTTAAACATGTCTTAAATCTGTATTTTTTCTGTCCCTATAACCAATGCTTAATTCAAACCCTTATCATGTCTTATCTATATTATGACAATGGTCTCACTGCAACTTCATGTTTTAACTTTTCTTCCTTACATTTTGCCTCCAACCCACTCTTCACCCTCTTGCCAGTTTAATTTTAAGAATTAAATCTAGTCATGACATTGATTTAAAATCCTTTAGTATCTCCATAATTGCTCTCAAGATGAAATCTACTCTCAGTATGGCATTCAATGTCCCTTCTTACTCTTTTAGACTCATATCCCAACACTTTCCCCTTGCACTATATAATTCAGCCAATTCTAAACTACTTACAATTCTTTGAATGAGTATTTGCACTTATGTAGCATTTGCTGATTTACTAACCTGGATTAGGACTCATCACAGCACTCATCACAGTGTTTCACAATTTCTCATAATTAGAGACACTATGTTATCTACGTATCCTCAGCACTTAATAACAAGTCTAGTGCATACAAGGACTTCAATATATATCAGATGAATAAATATAAACCTTTATTTTAATATCTCCCCATTTTTCTTCTACTATCTACTTGTTAATTAGGTGTGTAACTAGTAATAATGATACAAATGTAGAGATATTAGAACATATATATTTGAAGAAATATATCTGAAGATAAGAATAACGTAATGAATAACAGCAATAACAGGTTGTGTAGGTACCTGATGTCCTAAAATAATCTTGATTTTCAAAAATACATAGTCTTTTAACAGCAGTATTTTCCACATACCAATACTAAGTATAGTTTTACATGTATACTCTTCAAACCTTGAATTGTTATTTCCGAGAAATGGTTACTTAGATAGGTACTAGCTTTATGGTCGATGGCAATATGCCTTGGAAATTTCTACAGTTACTTGCACAATGCTTCAATATTTGGGAATTCTATTGCTATCTCTTGCCCCAATTCCTTCTCTAATCTGAGTTGCCCACAGCTCAAAGCAATTGTCTAGCAAAGACTTGTATCAACAACTAGAAATAGACTCTGCACTTCAAAATTATGAATCCGTTGCAGAGTGAAAAAGGCCACTGACTTTTCTTGTATTATGGAACATTGCTGTTACCTCCATTTCTCTTATAAACATATGACTAAATTTTATCACCAGAATGCAGTTATAGGTCTTACATAATGATAAATAATGGATTGCAATAAAATTTCATTGTCATTTGAAACACTATTAATATTTCTCTCTAAAACATGTAGTTTTATTTAGTGAAACTGAAGATCCCCCACCAAATATGAGAAATTGATTGAATCTGCACTGTTTTAAACATAAACAGGCTGCCCAAGTAAGTGAGTATAATCAGTTAAACTCTGAAAAATGGGTACTCTGTAGACACCACAATTCACATATTTGTTTATGAATCCTGCTTGCTACTCTCTATTTCATTTCAGAGAAGAGGTAGATTGCTGCTGGGGTTTTTTATGGCAACGAACTGTGCCATAGCACATTCTAGTAAGCAAGTGCTATATATTGCTTTGCTTTCCAGTCCTAGGCTCATACAGAGATGTGGGGAAAAGAATTGATTTTTTAAAATCTTTTAACAGTTCTGTTAAGTGAGTTGTTCATAGGATTAGAGCTTCTTTTTTTTTTTCTTTTTCAACTTTACCTTTTCCTTTCACTACTGATTTTACTTTGACATAAGAAGAGGTTAATGGAACACTCAGTTCTTTCCTTGTTCTTGCATTGGTCTTTGACAATCATTGTTTGTACAGTCTTCTTTCTATCAGTTTGAGAGGATGCTATATACTCTTGAATAACCCCTATGACTGAACTTATATACTCTTCAAGACAGCTAATACATTTCCATTACTCCTGAAACCTGTGAAACTTCTGACTCTGGGTGTTCTTATGAGCAAGGGCAACCTTTGTCTTCTCTCTTCATACACCGCCCAAATCTTTGGCACTTAGCAAGAGCAGCTGCATGTATGTGCTTATTCTGAGAAAACAAACTAGCTTCTCTCACCTAAGCAAATGACCTTGTTATTTATAGTTGCTGTCTGGCTTTGATTCTTTTAGCAAAAGTAAAACATAAAATGTGTTCTTTACAGTTAAATCTATTTGAGTTGTCATCTTCCCAGTGCCCCCTACCTTTTCAGGGGAATAAATTGCTTTGTTTTCTAATGTCAAACTTTTCTGGACCAATTTTTTTAAACACTTTTCCTGGAATTCTAAATATCTCCTGGTTCTCAAATATGTGCATAATTCTCCAGTCCATATTCAAATTATGAAGGAAAAATGTCACTGGACTGGTTCTCAAAATAAGTAAAATATGCACATATTTTGTTGGAGAGAAAGAGGAATTAATTTTAAAAATACCATCAAGTCTTGAAGGAGTAATGTTTTACAAATATAATAACCAAATGTTATTTATCATTTTGTTGCTTTGATTTCTTTGTTTTCAGAGCTTTGACGTTTAGAGTCAGCCTAAAAAGTTAGAATAAGTCTTTGAAAATTGTTTCCAAAATCACCCCAGGGAAGGTGTTGAGTCATAGAGAACACACCTTTTCACCTTTTCACGAATCAGGATAAGTCAGCTTGACTGATTCACTGTCTGACCAGTAGGCAAGGTATAAATCATGTAGCAAAATGTCAGTTGAAATGTTAGTGCACTTTAAGGTCATCTCTTGAATTTTTAGTGTGTGTCTCTATCATCTTCAAAAATCCTCAGCACTAAAACACAGTTTAAAGCAATGAACATTTACTCTTCATTACCTCTCTTTAGAAATGTCTAAGCTACATTGTATTCAACTTCACATCAGAACCAGTATAGTAAAAATTAATGCATGGAACACAGCAATAGAATTTAGTGCTATATCTGTTCATCAGATTGGAATCAATTTAGCAAAGATAAAGCTCGTTTCCTACTCTCCTCCAAAACAAACAAACAAAAACAAAACTTAAACAAAGGAAAAGTGCAAGGATTTTACACAATGACAAAAAAGGTGTTGAAATTAACAAATATAAAAGTAATGCCAATTACTTAGAGAGTCATTTTTATTCCCATAAGAATGACCCAGATGCTTCATTAATCTAGGAGATTTGTCATATTTTGGCAACAATTCAGAAGACAGTTTCTTAAATACTTTCTATTTAAACATGTTATCAAACTGCATTTTATTGGTGTTACTTTTAATGTGTGGAAGTCAGGCTAACAAGACAGTCTGAAATAATTTTCAAATAAATTTTTCAAAATCAACTGTACAGTCTACCATCTTATAAAATAAATTCAAAAATATAGGGCAAAAATCATATGGATGGCAATTAACATTCAAATGAAGTAACAACTCAACATGGTAAAGGAAAACAGTGGCAATCACTACAGCTAACTTTGAAAGTTGAGTATGTGGTGCTACCTAACACTTACTACCATGGTAAATTTAAGGAGTAATTATAACAATTTATCAAGCATTTGCTGAACTGCTGTATACAATATTCTATGCACTATTAAATGTCATTAGAATGTAGCAGTTCAAAATATTTGGGCCTTTCCAAAACTCCCAACTTTAAAAATATGTTAAGGTAACAATAGAAACCAATTACATAATAGTTGATTATTATCTTGAAGTCATTTAAGTAGAAAATCTACTCTTGCAAAAATAAGAAATGAACCACTGCTATCCACTGACTATCACTGTGATTCAAATGCAACTTAGGTGGACTTTGTGGTACTCACCATATCCCCAACATCTAGACAAGTGCTTGACACAATAATAGGCACACAACCAATATGTGTTTAATGAACTCAACCAATATGTGTTGAGTGAAGACATATCTAGAATTGATTACTAATTTAAATGAACAATGGAACCTTATGACCCAACTCTGAAAAAGGTCAATGTGAATGAATAGAAATACATTGAATGGCGCTGAAATGACACTGATTGAAAAGCTAACACGGTTTATAAACACTTTGCAGAGAACTATAACTCCAGTCCTATATTTACTGTGTATTTGTTCTCTATATTATAAAAAGTCAACTATAAAAGAGAATTGGCTATATTAGTTTGCTAGGGCTGCTATGACAAAGTGCCACAGATTAGCTGGCTTAAACAACATAGATGTATTCCCTCACAGCTCTGAAGGCTAAAAGTTCAAGATCAAGAAGTCAGCAGAGTTGCGTTCTTCGGAAGCTTCTCTTTTTGGCATATAGATGGCCATCCTTTTCCCAAGTCTTCACGTGATCTTCCTTCTGTATTTGTCTGTATTCTAATCTCTTCTTCTAAAGACATCAGTCAGATCAGATTAGGGCCCTCTCTGATGATCTCATTTTAACTTAATTACCTCTTTGAAGACACTATCTCCAAATACAGTCATCTTCAGAGGCACTAGGGATTAGGACTTTAAAGTGTGAGTTTTGGGGGGACACTATTCAGCCCATAACACCACATGACATACAAGATGGAGTATGGTTATATGACAAATGAGCAACATATACAAAATCTCAAAATACAAACAATTTAGGGTGTGAGTCATCTACTTAATTTTCAGTGATCACAGGGATAAATGAAAAGATAATAGAAGATAACACACAACAAAGTAGCAATATAAATTATATTCACAAATGCTAAACAGTATAAATTATATTCACACATGCTGAGGAACTTAGAGAAAAGACATATTTAACATAGGTATTAGGGAACTTTTCCTGGAGTAAGTCCCTTTTGTTGTTTGTTTGATTTTCAGTTCTATAGTTTCTTAGTAAGCATTTCAAAGGTCTGAAAGAGTTAATATTTCCACAAGAAATGATCTTCTCAACCAAGACAAGTCTTTTAAATTTTTTATTCCCATGGAATCATATCTACAAACTCACTGTAGTATATTATGATTTTAAGGAGTTAGGTGAGTCTATTTTGGATCCCCAGAGTATTTGTTACTGATTTATACACATCCAAAGAGCCTCAATATAAAGTTGTGTGATCATGGTACTTTAGTATGTGAAGTGAATAAATACTAAATATTAGGGGGAAAAGCTACTATATAATAAAAGAAAAAGTTAAATTTTCCTGATATTACACATACAGTCTAAGTGAAAAAAACTTTGGTTTTCTTTTCTAATTTTTGTCAAATTAGTTGAGGATGAAGGATAAGGATGAAGTTGTAGTCTTTAAGTACTAAGTTCAATCATGTCTACCAAAAAACACCCTTCATATTTACACTAATTCAATTATCCTATAATATTACATAATAAAGTAACACCAATTTGTTACATTTTCATGTGCTTCAAAATTATTTTTATAGAAAAGATGAAAGTGTTTCAAAGACCTTATGATGACCCAACTTGAAAGTCATGGGAAGTTTTCTGGACAAAGAATAAATTAGTTCTGAAGGTAAAGAGTACTCAGACAGTGAAACAGACAATATGTCTCATCTTGATTCATGAAAAGGTGTCTTTATTACTCAACACCATCCCTAAAGCAATTTCGGAAACAGTTTTCAAATACTTCTGTAATATTTTAAGGCTGATTCTGACATTGAAAATTGTAAAACAAGAAATCACAAAACACTGTTTAAAATTGCTTGTTGTCATTTTTATTTTATTTTATTTTAAAGTTTTTTGAGTCGGAGTCTCACTCCGTCGCCCAGAATGGAGTGCAGTGGCCACTCCCAGCCACCGCAGCCTTGACCTGCTGGGCTCCGGCGATCCTTCCGCCTCAGCCTTCCGAGTAGCCGGAATTACAGGCGCGCGCTACCACACCCAGCTAATGTTTTGACTTGTAGAGACGAGGTCTCGCCAACTTGCCCAGGTGGGTCTCGAATCTGCAGGCTCAGGCAATCCACTAGCTTAGCCCTCCCAAAGGGCTGGGATTAGAGGCTGAGCCACTGAGTCTGGCTTGTTTTCATTTTAATATCTATAAAAATTAATAGAAGTAGTCACTGGCTATATCTTTCTTAGTCCTAGCAAGTGTGCTGAAAGAGCTACCGAAATGTTAGATTTTTCTTTTCTGAAGTCAAGATACAAAGCCTTAAAAGCAAATTCTCTGTGTGTTCACTTGAGTAGTGAGTACATTATGATGAGTGTTTCTCGACCCCACACTTCCATGCATTTTCTCAAGTACAGTTGACTTTTGAACAACATGGGTTTGAACTGCACAGGTCCACTTATATGAGTATTTTTTTTCAATGAAAGTTACACCAAGCCGGGCTCGGTGGCTCAGCCTGTAATCCCGCGCCTTTGGGAGGCTGAGGTGAGTGGATTGCCTGAGTCCACGGGTTCGAGACCCGCCTGGGCAACTTGGCGAGACCTCATCTCTACAATAAATCAAAAAATCAGCCGGGCGTGGTAGCGCATGCCTGTAATTCCGGCTACTCCAAAGGCTGAGGCGGAAGGATCGCCGGAGCCCAGCAGGTTGAGGCTGCGGTGGCCGGGAGTGAACACTGCACTCCAGTCTGGGCGACAAAGTGAGACTCCAACTCAAAAAAAAAGAAAGAAAAAGAAAGTTACACCAAACGTGCCTGCCTTTCCTGTCTTCCCTTTTACCTCCTCCACCGATTCTACCTCTGCCACCCCTGAGACATCAAGACCAGCCCCTCCTCTTCCTCCTCCTCCTCAACCTACTCAATGTGAAGATGATGAGGATGAAGAACTTTATGATGATTTGCTTTCACATAATGAATAGTAAATATATTTTCTCTTCCTTATAATTTTCTTAATAACATTTTGTTTTCTTTAGCTTACTTTATTTTAAGAATATAGTATATAGTACATGTAACATACAAAATATGTGCTAATTGATTGTTTATGTTAATAAGACTTCTGGTCAACAGTAAGCTATTAGTAATGTTTTATGGAAGTCAATATACATAGATTTTTGACTGTGTAGGGGTTGATTCCCCTAATCTATGTGTTATTCAAGGTTTGACTGTAATGACTTTGGGGACTAAATTGATAGCCACACTCCTGAGATTGATAAAGCAAAGAATAATTTACTCTCACATTTCAGGTCTAAAGCATTTTGTTTTCTTCATTGGATGACCTGGGAGGCTTTGGAGCTTCAAATGCAAGCCCCTTAGACTGAAGGGTGGGAAAGAAATTTTTAAAATTTCTGTTTGACTGTGCACGATGGCTCAAGCCTATAATCCCAGTATTTTGGTAGGCAGAGGCAAGAGGATTGCCTGAGCTCAGGGGTTTGAGACCAGCCTGAGCAACGTGGCAAGACCTTGTATCTACAACAACAACAACAACAACAAAATCAAAAAGTTAGCTGAGTGTGGTGGCACATGTCTGTGGTTTCAGCTTCTTGGAAGGCTGAGGTGGAAGGATCACGTGAGTCCAGTAGATCAAGGCTGTGGTGGCCCTGAGTGTGCCACTGCACTTCAGCCTGAGCGACAGAGTGAGACTCCAACAACGGCAACAAAAAAAGAACAAACAAACAAACAAAAACTTCTGTTTTAGGAGTCTGTTTAAGGTGCTTAATTTGAAAGACCAATAAGGTGGGTTAAGGTAAATGAGTATAAATTGTTCCTATTGCTTGTAACAGTTAGATCTGCCTCTTGAACTCCTTAAGAATCTAGATTTAGTAGTTCCTGCTTATATAACCAAGAGAGTTCAGAGACAAAGTAATTCTGAGTTCAAACAACAGCAAGTTGCCATGGTGGGTCATGGAACCAGGTTTGTTACAAAGGCTAACAAAACAAAGAAAGATTTCCTGGGAAGTGACTTAATAGGTCCTAATCTTGATTGAATTTCAGCCCAGTAAATCAAGTATTTCTTCACTCTTTGGGTGCTAAACCAAGGTCAATCTAAAACAATAACTGAAATTCAAAATTATATAAAGATAACATTGATTAACCAATCAGTTTGTTAGTTGGGAGGACTGAGACTTTGAGGAATAGAGCATAAAACCAAAAGGCTTTTATGGGGGAATGTGAGAGAGATGTGTCACATAAAAAGTCTGGAGACTGTAGAGACATCTTTTTTCCTTTATGTCTCTTACATTCTATGTCTAATTCATCAGGAAATATCATCGGTCTACCTTCAAAATATATCCAGAATTTGTCCATTTCTTACTCTCAACTACCATCAGGTCCTTACCACCACCATCTGCAATAGCTTCTCAACTGGTATCCCTGCTTCCCTCCTTCTTTTTCTATAGTTTATTGTTAACTAAGAAACCAAAGTGATCTTTTAAAAATGAAAATTGGACCCCATCATTCTTCTGCTCATAATCCTGCAAAACATGCTGATTTCACGCAGAGTTAAAGCCAACGTACTTATAATAGCCAATGAACTCCTTATATGATTCAATCCCCATCATTTCTCTCACATCTTCTTACGCTATTCTCCCACTCATTCACTCAGCTCCAGTCATACTGGCTTTTTTTTTTTTAATCTCTCACACATGCCAAGCTTGCTATCTTCTTAGGAGACTGTTTCTTTTGCTTTCAGAGTTTTCTTCCCCTAGATATCTATTTGTCCAATTTACTCACCTCATTCAAGTTTTTGCTCAAATGATTTTTTCTGGATGAATAAAGGCTGCCTCGATTAACACATTGGCTCTTGCAGCCCTCTGTATTCTACTCTACCTTTTTTTTTTAAATTTATTGTAGAGATGAGGTCTCGCTGCCCAGGTGGGTCTTGAACCTGCGGGCTCAGGCAATCCACTCATCTCAGCCTCCCAAAGGCGCGGGATTACAGGTTGAGCCACCGAGCCCGGTTTCTCATTTTCTTTTTTTAAGAGTCGGAGTCTCACTCTGTCACCCAGGCTGGAGTGCAGCGGCACGCTCACGGCCACCACAGCCTGGACCTGCTGGGCTCAGGCGATCCTTCCACCTCAACCTTCCAAGTAGCTGGAACTACAGGCATGTGCCACCACGCCTTGCTAATTTCTTATTTATTTATTTATTTATTGTAGAGATGAGGTCTCGCCAAGTTGCCCAGGCTGGTCTC
>NW_007260100.1:1533926-1588138 GCF_000164805.1 Carlito syrichta
ATTTTTTTTTTTTTTTTGAGTTGGATTCTCACTCCGTCGCCCAGACTGGAGTGCAGTGGCCGCTCCCGGCCACCGCAGCCTCGACCTGCTGGGCTCCGGCGATCCTTCCACCTCAGCCTTCTGAGTAGCCGAAATCACAGGCGCGCGCTACCACGCCCGGCTAATTTTTTGATTTTTTATTGTAGAGATGAGGTCTCGCCTGCCCAGGCGGGTCTCGAACCCGCGGGCTCAGGCAATCCACTCACCTCAGCCTCCCAAAGGCGCGGGATTACAGGCTGAGCCACCGAGCTTGGCTTATTATTTTCTTATATACTAGAACATTTACTTATTTATTTGTTATTTTTCTATTGTTTATTATTTATTCTTCTTGATGGAATGTAAGCTCTTCAATTACAGCAATCTTCTTCTACTTTGCTTGAAACAGTGTCTAGTACAGAGTAGGCATTCAGCAAATATTGTTAAATGACTGACTGAATGAAACATAGATGCTTCTGATGGAGATGGTAAATCTATGTGATATACCTATGGGAAGGTTCTAGGGAAGCAAGAAATCATTGGAGTGCAACAAACCTTCAAAGTGCTGGTGTACTTCTTTTATAGAGTAACCAGAAAGGTTAAATTACTTACCTAAAGTCACACTGCTAATAATGTCAGAGAAGAAATTTCATGAATGTCAGTAAGACTCCAACTTAACTGTTGCTTGTTGGATGGTGCTAGAAATTATTTGAGATACAGTATATCTGTAAAGAAATCCCAGAGCAGGTTGTGTGATATGATTTCTAATTAAAAGTAAGATTCCTTAAAAGGGGAAAAGCTGTGAGGATAGAGGAAAGAGATCCTCAAAGGTAGATTTTCAGGGCAGTATATGGAGGGACCAAAAAAACCCTGGAATTTATTTATATACAATCGTGTATTTATTCTTATATATTTAAACTTCAGTCACCTTCAAAGTACTCTCTGTTTGGTGCAACACCTACTGAAAAACTTTTTCCACTGCTCAAAACAGTTTTTGAACTTGTCAATTGTGATGACTTTTAGTGCTTCTGCCGGTTTTTTTTTTTTTAGTCTCTTCCACATCAGCAAAATGTTTCCTTTTGAACACGTTTTTTCATCAGGGAAACAAAAAAAAAGTTGCTTGGGGCCAGATTAGTTGAATAGGGAGGGTGGGGCATGGAGGTCATGCCATTCTTGGTCAAAAACTGCTGAACACTCAATGCAATGTGGTCAGGTGCACTGTCATGGTGGAAGAACCAGTCACCTGTTTGCCACAACTTGTGGATGGTTCTTCCACAAATCATGATGCAACCGTCTCAAAATATCTAGATAAAAATCTTGGTTGATCATTTGATCTGAAGGAACACATTCTGGATGTATTACAAGGGGCCTGTCCTCTAAAAGATAATTCTGTTTTTATTGGGGTAGGGGTCCCCCTCATAACTCCTAGTAATTTAGGTTCACTGGCCACTGGTTGGAAACCTGGAGAGTCCAAAGGGAAGGCAATTGCCTTAGAAATCCTTCAGTAGGTGCTTTACTTCTCCCTGTTCTGCTTTTGGAGAGCCTTACAGTTGAGACCTTTTCCCAAATAAATTCTCTGGTGCCTCAAATAGAATTATGACCAAAAGTAGCATGCCAAAATTTATGCTTTACTCAGAAAATGGATAACTAAGTACATCTCTAATGGAATTTAAGGTCCTTTGAGCCCTGACAAGTTGGTCAGAATGCTATCCCATGTAAACAGCTATCACTTCACATCTGTGCCCTCAGTTACTTTTGAATATACTGCTAAAATGTGACTTCATGGGACTGGACCCACTCATGGTTACGTTATCGATGGGGGAGCCAGGATTGCTCTTTCCCTACTAGATGGGTCAACCCAATCAAGAATTTTCATGTATAAAGGTGTGCTGCTTAGTTTTTGCTGTCTCAAGATATTTTCCCACACCACTACTACCTCCAACTCACTATCATCCTTACCTGCCTTCCAGAGCAGGGAGAATTGGTGAGCTATAACAAATGCAATATAACTTCTAGTAATATATAGACTATCACAGAGATATATAATTTGTGAAGCATGAGTCCTAATTTTCTTTGTTTTATTATGGCATAAAATTTATATTTTTGTCATCAAAATTAAAAAAAAACAATGAAAAAGGAAAAGATAACGTTAACCTTTGCTGTATTTCAAGCCATCCTGAAACTTAGTAGCTTAGAATACTAATAATTTATTGGCTCGCACTTCTGTGAACCAGAAATTTGAACTGGATTTAGAAGGGTTGGCTCATCAATACTGGGAGTAGCTCTTTCATCCTCAAGATGACTAGCCCAAGATTCTTCACATAGCAGTGGCAGGTTTCCCACGAGAGCAAGAGTGGAAGCTGCAAGGCCTCCTAAAGAGTAGGCTCAGAACTCACATATTATTACTTATGTGATATTCTGTTGATCAAAGAAAGTTACAAGGCAGCTCATATTTAAGGGATGGGGAAATAGACTCCACCTCTTAATGGGAGGAGCTAAAAATCTGGCCATTTTAATCTACCACAGATTCCTGTCCCCGTCATACCTAAACCTCAGTGATCATAAGGCAAAACCAGAGCAAGCAGAAATTGATAAGCTACATTAAGAAATTTGAACTTTACCCTGAGGGAAAGGGATTGAAATGTTGGAGTAATTTGAGCAGAGAATTGGCATGATTAAACAAATGTGCTAGAAATATCACATTGACTGAAAAGTGGAGAATGAATTAGAATGGATTAGAGCACAGTAGTAGTACTGCTTGGAATAAAATGTGAAGGCAATATTACTGTTTGAAATCTTATAATAATCCAAGCAAGAAGTGACTTGACCCAGTATAGTGGCTGTGAAAATGGAGATGCACAAATTGGAAAGATATTTACGAGAAAGAAACCACTCAAATCCATGTGAAAATGGCAGTAAACATAAGTGGGTAAAGAAACCACATAGCAATAATAGAACTATATATGTGTGTGTGTGTGTGTGTGTGTGTGTGTGTGTGTATATATATATATATATATATATATATGAGTTGAAATCTCACTCTGTCGTCTAGACTGGAGTGCAATGGCACAATCACGACTCACTGCAGCCTCATTCTACTGCACTCAGGCGACCCTGGTTCCACCTCAGCCTCCTGAGTAGCTGAGACTACAAGTGCACACCACCATGCTTGGTTAATTTTTTAAAAATTTTTGTAAGGATGAAGTTTTGCTATGCTGCCCAGGTTGGTCTTGAACTTTTTGGCTCAAGCAACCCTCTCACCTCGGCCTCCCATAGTGCTAATATTGCAAGTGTGTGCCACTGCACCCAGTCTGAACTTAAAATATTAATTTTTGATTAACTTTAGCTTGTTTACATTCTGATTTCTTTCAGGTCCCATACTAATAATTTGAACTGTGTATATGGTTTCCTATTACTAAGAAACATTGCCTTTAAAGTTGTTCAATTATAGCATCTGTATCATTACATAGCTAACTGGTCACTAATATAGCAGGATGCATAAATAAAATCTTATTCCATAACTTGGATAAGATACGTCTTTCTGCTTGTTTAGAAGATGAAAGTAGACATGTATTCTGTTTGCTAGTATTTTGAATTAAGCAGAGCATACAGATCTTCATAATGAGCCAACAAAAATAACTAGAATTCTTCTAGAGTTTTGACTTCTTAATAAGCTAACAATATTTACTAATAAAATTAATTGTTTCTGGTCCATCTATTTTTCGTGGTTGTTACAATGTACATTTTGCACCTGTTTACCTCCTGACAAAGTAGGTTTCATTTTCACAACCAGTGTGTATTCCGGGTCACTAATTTCATCCCTTTTAGTAGTTGTTGTATGGTGTTTTTTCTGCATAATGATTTGGTGTTGATTCCCTTCTTACAAGGGTTTCTACTGTGGTATAGTTTCAGGAGATAGCAACAGTTTATTCTGAAACCAAAGGATAAAATTTTACTCCCCTCAAGGTCTTTTTTATTCCCTCTCTTCTAAGCTTCATTTTTGCCCAGGGGAAAAATATGCATAAATGAAAGCAACTTCTACTGTGCATTAGGTATCTACTGAACGGTCCTACGTTCTGTCAGAACACTTAGCTAAGATATAAATCTAAGAGCAAGGTGAATACTGTATTTTGTTACACAGTTGCCGTCTAATTTTCAGATTGACTGTTTTCAAGTTTAAGTGATATTCATACCATTTTTTATTTTATTCACATTTATCATTATAAAAGTAAAATAGAGGTTTTAAGATGTTGGTTTCAGAGAAGTAGGAGATGTTGTGAAGCCTGTTATCCTCATATACACTAATATATCAAACACTGTTCTCCATTTGACATTAACAAAATACAAAAGCGATGTCTGTCAAAGTTGAGTGGAGACTAAAGTTTCACCTTCAAACCGTAATTTTATCTCATCCTAAACTTGAAATAAATCTTAGTAATGCTCTCAGTCCCTACAACAAATTAGCTCACATTAGAAAGTCAACTAAATATAAAACAGCTGTGTGCACATCATTTTACTTGATTGTACATTTCAGTCCATAATATGAGTAGCCTTGTAAGCATACTGAATAATCCATACCCAGAGGGTTGTTTGGATGGTTGCTGATAGATTTATATTGTATTGATTGAGAAAGTTGAGAACAGTAGCTCCCCAAACTACAGTAATGAGAAACAACCATAATGTTGTGCATCGATGATTATTTAGCTACAAAAGAAAGATTACTTCCCAGACCTGATTTTCCGTGGTACTAAAATGAATGTTTACTTCAAATGGACAAATTAAGGAGTAGTAGCTTCAGAGTAAGGTTGCAAATGATTTCTTTGAGGATCAGAGAGGAATATTTCCAAATGCAACTTTATTCCACTGGTAAATGAATCATTTTTGAGCTGCCATCTAGATCTTACTTGACTAGAAGGTTTGAACGCCTATCTTACTTGAAAGGTCCTTAATTTTAGCAGTGACATAACATTCATAAAAGCAGTTTGGAAGAGTGACTTTATTTTTAGAAGATAGTTACAATATCTTTTTCAACCATAGCACTTATCATGTTTGGTATATGATAGATGCTTAATGAATGTTCATTTATATTAACCAAGCAATCAGTCAGTATCAAAAGATACTGGAACTTTTTAAATGCATGACAAATTTGAGAAATTATATACCTAAAAGAATAATTCTACAGGCAAGGCACTGGGTGTTTAAAAAAAATCCAAATTAAAAATCAGGGCAAGGCAATACTTCATTACTTAAGTGACCTTGGACAAGTCAAGTAACTTCTTTGTGCCTCAGTTTCTCATCTGTAAAATAGAGTTAGTATATGAAAGACACTTAGAATAATACCTGACACTATATGGAAGATGCTTAGAATAATACCTGACACATGCAAGCATTAAATAAATAACCAGTTACTATTATGATGATAATGCAAAAATATCTCATTCTAAACTCCCATATTCATGATAGTCTAACCAGGAAAATAGAAACAATTCTGACTATCTAAAACAAAGGAATTTCTGCAGAAATTTGTTACCCGGTATATGAAAGATCTGAGAGGTCAACAGGGAATGGTGAAGCAATCAAGAGATTAGCAAAAGTGGGAATTTGCTACAGTACCAGTCTATAAGGCCAAAGAAAAGAGCAGGTGTAACTGGAACAGGAACCCAGGGATCAGGACCACCTAGAGGAACCTGGAACCATGGCAGGCTTCTTCAAAGGGAGCTGGAGCCATGGAAACCAGGAAGGAAAGATAGAAATACTGACTTCGCCATCATGTCTTCCAATATCTTACCAGTGGCTTTTATTGTTCAAACCATATAGAAGTCATCTGACAAAGAAGCCATGGAAATGCCACCCATAGGGATTAACCCTCTTGCAATACAGAGCAGAGCAAGGAAAGTGCAAGGAATGGATTTGAGAGCCAATAGACCAAGGACTTATACAACTCTGCATTGGATGCGGCCTTGACTTATTGCTTTGCAAGTCTCTCTTTCTCACTAGACTGCAAATTTCTTTGGCAATAGAACTCAGGCATTGTTTGTTTTTGTACTTCTAAACTCCTGTCACTACTATGCTTTGCACATTATAAGTGTTCAGTTGTGAATATTGGCAAAATTTTTTCACAATACTATGATAGATCTGAATCTCTTGACTCCTTAGATACAATTCTTTTTCTCTATGTGAACAGGGGATATTAATCAATTATGCCTGCTGTTCTCATGCAAGACACGCCTTTTGACTAAGATGCAAAGATGACAGCATGCTAACATAGCTGCATATTTGCACGGATTAAGAATAAGCAATGTATGCAAACTAGTAGCTTGAAGTCGTTTGTCTAGAGAGTCTACTTATTTGTAGAACTTTCTAATTTACTTGGGGAAAGACAAGTTCCTTAACTTCTGAAATAAAACAAAAGAACTTCATAATTGATATATCAACAATACAAGTCCAACGTGGAAACTTTCACATTTATTACTTTATAACCAACAATAAGAAATACATTTTATATTGTGACCCAACACACACACACACACACACACACACACACACACACACACACACACACACACATACACACACCTGAAAAAGATATTAAAAAACTGCAATATATTGTATTCTAACTTTTAAAAAACACTGGTCAGATCCACTAAATTGATTTTCCAACCCACCAATGTGTTGCAACCCATAGTTCGCAAAACACTTGCCTAATAGAATTATACCCTTGAAAGAGTTTGGAAATCATAGGTTCCCAGCATGGCCCTTGACAGCGGTAATAAAGAGGGTGAGGGCACTCCCTCCGTCTACAGGCAGAATCTGAAGAGTTAGCATTGCAAGGTCCAGAGTAAGGGCTACGCCCCTTCTTCCCTTCCCACCATCCACTCACAGTCACCAGCTATAAACAATTTGGGCAAGTGAAGATGCTGTCCTTAAAATGGGGAAAACACTGAAAATAGCATGTACTTATGTTTTAGAGGTTGCATTTCTTTAACCAGTCTCTGTGGGTCTTAAAATGTTCTTTTTGTGATTAACACAAGCAAAGCACAGTTTGGCTCAGATGGGGAAGCATTCTTTATTCTGTCAGATCCTGAAACAAAATCAAAAGAGACTGACTAGAAGTCCTAGTGAAAATAAACTCAATATAATTTGGCAATATATTGTTACTGAAAAACAAGAAGCCTTCTATTATGGTAAAAGCAAGGGCTCTTCCTTTTGAGTATTATCTTAGAGTTTCTGGTGGTTCAAAAAATCACCAGAAAAAATCACATTTTTAAGAAGTTCTGTTTTCTCACCAACTTCAGGATTTCTATCAAGCTGTCTGAAAACAAAATATTTTTGTTCCTTAAACACAGCTGGCAGATTTGAGAGTGTTATGCACAATTGGCCGTATGTCAAAAGATACGTAGAGCATAATGCATTTTATGTGGTTTTAAAATAAGGTACTTAATTAAATGAAGAATCCAGCACTATTCAGGAACGTGAATGCAATAGTTTGAAAACTTCCTCATGAGTTCTCAGGCAAATTTGTTAGTGAATTATTAGTGCTAGAGTGAAATCACCCACTCTTTGTTACCATCCCAGTTCACATAATAAATATAGTCATGCTAACCACAGTGTTGGGATGATATACAATTCACAGTAGACAAATTCATCCCATAGGCACATGCTCACTACTCCAGCGACCTTTATCTGAGTATAAAATTTGACATACTGTCTCCAAGACAAAGTCTACTCCTGAAATAGTTATGCTTATGAAAAGAAAAGATAAAGGACATGCAGATAATCTTTAAAAAATCATTTATTTATATCTTTAGAATGCAATCAAAAGATACCTGAGAAATAAAATACTTATCCATGGGTAGGAACACTGAAGAGCTTGGGATCTAGCGCAGGCTCCTAATTCTGGCTCTATCATTTAATCTCATACCTTGGGAATGTCACTTAATTTCTCTGACCCTCTCTTTCTTCATCAGGAAAGTAAGGGTAAGAACAGAATATATCACACAGAGCTGTTGCAAAGATTAAATGAGATTATATTTAGAACAGGGCTTAGCTCAGTGCCTAAAGCTCTGGAAAGCTCTCAATAAATATTGTCAGCATTAATAAGTATGCATGCTATAATTAGGATGATAATTATTATTTTCAAATATTTTATTTCTCCAAGCTCAGCCTTGAGTTTTCTGTCCCATCACATGATTGTTGGTAGCCCAAGACTCTGCTGGATAACTATAGATGAGCCAGTGGCATATTAGTAAGAATTGAGTGCATACCCATATTTACATAAAATCGAGATGCATCTGCTCCATTCATTCATAGCAATTTAGCTTGAAAACCTCATCTTCACCTAATGACTAGTCCCATTTTTTGAGAATAACTTCATGGCACAGCTGAATGACAAAGAAATGCTACATCCACTTTACTCTCTATTCATCCTTACTTGGCAGGCTCAGTTATCCAATGCCACTCTGTGTACCCGGTCACATCAGGAACTGTAGAACATGAGTAACACAGCTCCTCTGGGGAAAGCCCAGTAGTGAGAATGCTGAAGTGCCATATGTGAAGATGATATAAAATCAAATTTAGGCAGAACAAAGCAAACTGTGATTGTCACCACATGCAGTGCTGTAAATGAAAAGACTATTCAAATCTATGAATTGGTCCCTAAACTTTCACACTATGTAGATGAGATCGATTTCTTTATTGAGAGAGCAGGATCCAAGTTTGTTGACCCAAACACAGAAGTGTGCTTCTGGATCCTTGCAGCAGTTCAGCACTAGAGGGAATGAAGTTTGAGTAACAATCCTTCAGAGGCTGATAGCTCAACAATATCTGCTATTCTATGGTCTTCTTCATATGAACAAATTGAAGTAACCTGGAAGTAGCAACAAAGCAATTTTACCTGTGGATCGCTTAATGGTAGTTTTGAGAACAGAGCCCCTTACTATATCCTGACAAGGGACAGTCTCCACCATATACTTATCTGTCACAGGACATTCTATCTCTGTGTTGTGAACACAGTTATCTGAGGGAACTGTTGAAGCTATATGATTTCCTCACATTTAGCTAGCAGCGTATTGCTTCTCAGTGTAGAATAAATCTTGCCATTACTTATGGCAAAGCTCCTTTGCTTTGAGTTAAACAGAAGGCTATTTGAAGGAACTAAATATTATATTTTAAGTCACTTTCAAAATATCTTGAATTTGGACATAATCTAAAACTTTCTATAAATGAAAATGATAATTTTTTACACTAGCACACAAATCACAGTTCTGTATATGTTTAACATCTGAAAAGTACATAGGAAGGCAATCAGTTTAGCAAGTAGATTCATGTTGAAAATTGTGAACTATTACTAAAAAAAAAAAATTACTCAATGTCATCCCCAAAATAGACAACACAACTGTAGTGATAATATAGTAATTTTGAAAAAAAAACCATAATACTGTTATGATAAAGAACAAAATATTTAGGCAATTTATTAAGTAGTAAGCTCTAGTATATAAATTTAATGTGAGTAATTTTCTGCTTATTGAATATTTGTACAATTTCTCTTCAAATTTTGCTATTTATTTTCTTGTAATAAATAATGTATTAACTTGCCCCAGATCACACTGATTTGCAAAGTTATGTCCTTCAAGTTATTCTGAAAAACACTCATGGTCCTTTCTTTATTTTCCCAGTCTTATTTCAAAATTATAACTTCTCTTTCTTAGTGCATATGCTCATACCATGACCTAGTACATTTTGCCCCATGCTAATCTCTGGTTTAATATGAGAATTATATCTACCATTGATAGTAATTTAGTATCTGTGACAATACCATCTGTTAGAATTTGAACTGAAACTCGAATACACTTCTATTATGCTGACATGAACACCTGTCCATTAGGGTCTAGATCTGAAAACAGGGATTCATTCTGAATCATCACTGCACAGCTCTCCAATGATGGCAAACAGACCATGTTTATTGGAATAAACTAATGGCAAAATTCCATTACCAATTCCCCAAAGTGATCTAGTCTTTTCTTCCTTCACCCAGTGGTTAGTCTATTTTCCAAAGTGATTCTTATTCTTTAATATATTAAAAAATATATTGCTAATTCTTTTCATCCTGTAACTAAGTAAACTGACTATTTTTCTGGAATTTGAATGACATAGAAACTATTGAGTTAATAAACTGCATGGATACTTAAGCCAAGTTGAAGACATGGATTGGAAAAAGTGCAATTTTTTTTGTCACTTTCAGTGCCTATGCACATATATGCCAGTCAGGTTTTCTTTTAAAATGTAGGTCAAGCTCAGGTGCAGTGGCTCATGCTTGTAAACCCAGCACTTTGGGGGACTGACATGGGATGATCTCTTGAGCCCAGGAGTTTGAGACCAGCCTAGGCAATATAGCAAGACCTTGTCTCTATAAAAAAATTTTAAAAATTAGCCAGGTGTGGTGGTGCATGCCTGTAGTCCCATCTACATGAGACACTGAGGTGAGAGGATCTCCGTAGCCCAGAAGGTCGAAGATGTAGTGAGCCATGATCAAGCCACTGCACTCCGACTTGGATAACAGAATGAGACCCCGACTCAACATATATATACAAAAATAAAAAATAAAATGCAGGTCAAGTGACTGAATATCAGTTATCTGTCCAACCTTTTATGTCAAGCATTATATCACCCACCAGAGATGTGCACTATCCCACAGGGTCCTTGGGTATTACTAAGAACTCTCATTCCCAACCTGCTATATGGTCTGAATGTCTGTATCTTCCTAAATTTTATATGTTGAAATATTAATCCCTCAAGGTGATATTATTAGGAAGTGGGCCTTTTGGAGATGATTAGGTTGTGGAGGCCAAGCCTTCATGAATAAGATCAGCACCATTATAAAAGAAGCCTGAGAAAGAGCTTTCACTCCTTTCACCATGTGAGAACATGGCCAGAAGGCACTGTTCATGAACCAGGAAACAGGCATTCACATACATGGAATCTGCCAACACCTTAATCCTGGACTTTTCAGCTTCTAAAACTATGAGAAATAAATTCCTGTTCTTTAAGACATTCATTCTAGGGTATTTTGTTATAGCAACTCCAATAGACTAAGACACTACCCTACCCTCCTTTGTACTTTACACTACAAATTTTCATGTACCAATGACATACCAGTGTTTCTTCTGTTTCCTTCCTTCACCCAGTGGTTAGTCTATTTTTCCCCCGAGGAAAAGGAAGAACCTCTCCCTTCAACAGGCTTTTATTTTTCATTTTTGTTTTGAGTTGGAGTCTCACTCTGGCTGCCCAGGCTGGAGTAGAGTGGCCCTCTCACAGCCACCACAGCCTCGACCACAGCCTCGACCTGCTGGGCTTAGGCAATCCTTCTGCCTCAGCCTTCCAAGTAGCTGTAACTACAGGTGCGTGTTACCATGCCTGGCTAATTTTTAAATTTATTGTAGAGACAAGGTCTCACCAAGTTACCCAGGCTGGTCTCGAAACCCTGGGCTCAGACAATCCTCTCACCTTGGCCTCCCAAAGTGCTGGGATCACAGGCTGAGCCACTGCACCCGGCCCCAACAGGATTTTATTTTATTTCCTCTGATCTGGAAATCACTGCCAGTTTCTGCAACTTTCCAGGTGATTACAGCAACACAGAAAGGGGCCGTATATTTATTTCAACATTAATGTCAAACAATTAACTCACATACTATACCAGATATTCCATTTAAAAAACTCTAGCCATTGAATTTTCCAAGGTAAGGGAAATATGACTTCCTTCTAATAATGTGATAGCTCAGTGTCAGTGATCAGAAACTATTTCAAAAGAAAAAAATGCAAGCAAGTTCTGCTTGAGATTAGAAAGGGAAGATTTGTGTAATATCAAGATGTGAAGTTATGTCAGTTCCTAAAAGCAGATTTTAGGGTTTGAAGATGGTAGTACTTTAAAGCTTAACCTTCAAAATTCTTCCATCTGCTAGATAAAAAAATAATTAAGCTTAAAGAAAAATAACCTGAAAGAAGTAGCACTTTCTTGCCAAGATCATTTGAATTTTTTTTGTCCAAAATAATTAGAGTGCTTTCTTCTGTTCCACAGGCTGCTTATTTTGACACAACAATATTCTCGTGTTTTGGAATCATTTACTTAAAGATACACAGAAAACCACTTTTTAAAAAATGTCATATTTTGCTCTCTGAATTATTCTCTAATTTAGTTAGGTTTCCCATGATGCCACTGATTGAGAATAATTAAAATAGGCAGGTACCAGAATGCCTGTTTTACATCAAATATATATCTAACTTTCAAGCTGAGGCTCCAAGGGAGTTGGTCATAGAGTTTGGCTTTTTAAATCCCAAATAAAGCTAATCTTATTTGCTTTTGCTTTCCCCACCTTAATTTTCCTTTCTCTGCCCCTCTCCTCCCATACAAAAAATTCCTACCATGTACTATGCTTAGACAACATTGAACCGTTAATGCTCTTTCTTCCCCCTCACTGAAGTTATTAAAATTACCTATGTAAAAGGAAGGTTCTGTTTTTCTTTAAAAAAATATTATGCAAATTACTATTATTTTCATGATCCTACTGTTTAACTGTGCAGAACTAGCTTTTTTCTATTTCCTTTCCATCTATCGCCCACATTGTTTCTTGTCCTTGCTACTTCATGTATTTTTTTCTCCTCTCCCTTTCACCATACCATCTGGCTAATTCAGCAGCAAGTTTATGAAAGCACATTTTCCTGAGTCACAAAGAAACCAATGGTTTGCAAATAGGAGAATAATTTTTACTTGATTGTAATAGTTAATGCATGAACAAACTATAGGTATAAATGGGAATGGACAGAGAGAAAGATGCAGTATCTAATAATATTCTTCAAATAGTTTACCTTTTAACTGGGTACATGATGATAAGACCAAGACAGGAGATATGGTACTGTACAGAGCCTTTAGATGAAACCTAGGCATAGTAAGAGAAGTGATCCTGGCATCAGAAAGGCCAATTATTGATGCATTGTACAAAAGGTTTATGGTAAGGAAAAGGGTGGGCCTTAAACCTTGTGTTCTTTTTTCTGGCATTCTGCTATTAGATTTCCTGGGACAGCAAAAATGGGTAGAAAATTAGGTTTACTTTAGTTGCTGTGATCCATGCTACCGTAGGGAAAGGGGCATTAAACTTCCTGGGTGAATCACACAACATGTAATGTAAGCTACTTTGAGGCCACTACATACCCATTCATATCCTATGCTGACTGTGGCTGCCTCAGGGACTTGGGAGCAGATCCGGGGAAAGTATTAGATTCACTGATGCCCACGCTGGCCCAAAGAACACTACAATACATACAAAAGGGGAAACTTGGGATCTTCACCTCTTTACCTACAAGGTTCCCAATTCTCTCTGACGCTCCCTGGTCTCAGTGAAAGAGAGTTCAGTATTATCTTCTGCCTCAGCATCTCTCCTATATTTGCAGCCATGCTGGCCCTGGAGAGAGCCTTCTGCAGGTGGCAGGGACTTGACCTATCCTCTTGCAATCTTCACCTGATCCTTCATGCTTCTGTTGCTGCTCTGGGTTTTTGTAGTTAAGCTCACGAAACAGCAAAGAAGTGAGCAGTGCACAGTATTTGAAAGCAAGAACGGCAGCAAGTAAAACAAAGAAGCAATGAAGAATATGGTTTGCACTCTCCAAAGTCTCATCTTCATCAATGTATATCTCAATATTATTCCCGCAAATGTGTGGACTCAGAGACTAAAGGACTTTACCATGTGTGTGATGAAAAGTCAAAGGTGCAAATGTCATGGTTTCACATTCACTACACTCTGTGCTTGTTGAATACTAAGGACCCAAAAGCCTACTGATATATCCCCAGTTTGCTGTGTGAATATGTATTCTCTGTGAACCTACACCATGTTCAAGCACAAAGGACCACAGATTAATGATTCTCTGTTTATTCTAAATTTACAGAAGTAAAAACTGAAGATATAAAGACTAAAATCAAAGTGGCTTGGTTTTCCATCCACAATAGAGTATTAGCAAAAATATTACCCACAACATTGATCCAACCAACATTTTCTGAGAGTCTTTCAAGGTCTAACAACTCTGCATTAGTCAAGGCTATTATCCATAGACTACCACTCCAAATTATCCAGGTTTAAATAAACTTTAATGGCAGAAACTCCCAACTCTTTCTAATAAAGCAGAACTTTCTTTTAGTTTGACTAAGTCACATTTCTCCCATGTACATTGCTTTAATTGCATAAGAGAAAGCTCGCTGGGATCTGTAAGCTCGCTGGCCTCTTCATGCACACTAGCCCTTGATTACTGCTCACTCCTCAGAGGAACTGACTCTCCAGTTGGCCTGTGAGCAGCTGTAACTTCTTAAGTTCTTAGTTCTTTTGAGTCCTCTCTTTTTAATTACTTATCTCTGGATTTTATACAATAAAGCAAAACTGGTTCGTTGGTATGTCCTTGGAGGAAAGATACCACCAGTCTGATGCCCTTTAAGATTTACTTTAAGGAAGTATCAAATCTGCAGCTTAGTAATTCAAATTCACCACAAATTTCTCAAGTGCCAGCTATATACTTAATACTTACATTAGCCAGAAATATTAGGAAAACCTGTTCAAGCTAGTACTGACTAAAATATTCAATACCTGAGATGTATTTATTCCAGTAGATTCCAAAACAAGTTTTAAATAGCAGACCTACAGCCAACTTTTTAAACTGGTAAACGCACACATACACACTTATTCCCTGGTAATATGTTTGGTTTTATATTATTTTAATTTTTGAATAATTGGAGCACTGAATTCCATTTTATTACTATTACTGATTTCTGCTATGATATGAATGTATGATAATAAAACTTTTTTGTCTTTTTATTTTAAAGTTGTAGGTTACAAGTCAGGATTTGGTCCATTAGTGGCTTAGGCACTTATGTGAAGTTTTGGGTTTCCCACTGGACCTCACTTTTCCTGGATTAGGGTCAGGCACCCTTATTGATGTTATGTGCCCACTCCACCCCGGGCGGTGTCCCGCTACTGCCAACTTCGTTTTTGTAGTATTGATAATAAAAATTTTTATGATTCATTCATTGAACTAGCATTTACTGACCTACTGTGTACCAGGAACTCTGCTCTCATTAAGCTTTAAGGCATTGGGAGACACAAAAGAGTAAACAGACAGTTGTGACATAAGGTGATAAAGGTAATGAAAAGAACTAAAGGTATTACAAGAACACATAAAATGGGCTTCTTACTCACCCATGGGGTGGTCAGCAATCACTTCATGCAGGAATCTAAAACGATGTTAAAACTGAGACCCAAGGAATGATTACAAAATATTGGGGCTGGGAGAAATCTTCTGTGTGCTGGAGGAATTTTCCTGTCATGTTATTAAACCATTTGTAGCTTGAAATAGGCCATGGTGAGAGTAGTTATACTGCAGGAATCAGAAAATGATCCAAATCAGGGCCTTGCCCTTATGGGACACTAGAATATGCCTCCTCAAAATATGAAAAATTGTTACGCTGAGGGTAATTTAAAAGAAACAGATATGGGAGAGCTTTCTGCTCTTCCTCTATTTGCCTAAAAGTAGGACATAAATTTACAAAGATAAAAGCTATTCTGCCCCCTCTTTACCAGAGGGAACAAAGGTTAACCACTGAAGACAGTTTTAGACTCTCATCGGTCTAGAGATGACACCAGAGGAATTTATATTAGCAGGTTTTACAAACTAACCTTTATCTGTCATTTATTTGCTTTTCCTCAAATTGCTGCCTCATAGAGACTTAAAGTCCTTTTCCTTTGTCTTGTCGCTTCTCTAAAAATTTAGTTTGTTGTTGAAGATGCTCTATAAGATGGAATTCAAAGCAATCTCTTTGAGAACTACTCATTTTCTGGGTGTCTCACATGTATATAAATATATGAAATATACATGTTAATAAACTTCTGTTTGTTTTTCTCTTGTTAATCTGTCTTTTGTAACATGGGTCCATTCTAACTATTAACTTATGGGATTTTTCCCTACATCCTCCTATGCCTCCACTCCCACCCACGACTAATTTACCAGTACCCCGCCAGAAATGAGTGAGAGCACAGTCAATTAAGGAGCTAAAAGTCTACATTGAATGGAGTGATAGAAAATAAGGCTGGAAAAGTAAGTAGGAGCCAGATCTTGAAAGACCTTTTGATCTATGATAAAAAATTTGGAATTTTTCAGGAGAATGAAGGGGAAGTAATGAAAAGCTTTAGAGAGAAAGACTTTAACCTGTTTTCATATTTAAATGTAAAATGTGACAGCAGTATGGAGAGCATTCTGGGCCAATACCATGTGAACTTTCTCAGAAACAAGTTGAAGGACATCAAGTAATTTGAAAAATACAGGAAAAGCATTCTCAATATGACAAGAGCACATTTGGGGCAGATTAATCCCATGGCATATTGTGATAGTGTGTACTCTAACAGATGGGAAAGGAAAGTAAAATAGATTATGGAAAATGTTTCATCTGCTATCACCTGCAAGACAATAGCCACAAATGGAAGTCATGTGTTGCATTGACCACAATGTCAATTTAAGCATTAAGACCCAGGAGAAAGCCAGCCAACAGATCGTTCATTCACTTACTGTGAATATAATTTATTAACTGTGATATAATTCATTAACATTTACTAATTTACTGGCACAGACACCTATAAAGCTAATTTGGGGACTTTTATTGGTGGTTTTTGGCAATGAAATTTGAAATAATATTCATGTCAAAAGCAATGTAAATTTTTTACTATATATATTTATGATTCAGTAGCTTTCCTGGATAAAAAAGATGTACAACCGATTTTACAATAGGCCCTGAGCATTCACAAAATTTAACATGTCCGTGGTCATGTTCATTTAAAATATTGATAATACTCAATTTCAAAATGCACACAATGCTAGACTGTTTTGTGTTTTGGAACCAGTCATTTACCTCATGAATGAGCCCACTCAACAGTCCTGCATCTGCACCTCAAAAAGATTTTGTCATTGATTATTTTGATACTGACAGACTTAGAAGAATTGAATATGTGGAAGGGCACCATGTTCTTGTCTAAGAAGATTCAACATTTTAAAAGTGCCAATGCTTTAAAAATATTAATCTATAAATTAAAAGTTATCCCAATAAAATTACGAGATAATTTTTGAAAACTAGATTTGGTGACTCAAAACTATATGTGGAAAAATGAATGTGTAAGAAGAGCTAAGAAAAGTCTAAAAAAAGGATGAATTAGAGAAGTCTAGCACTACCAGGTTCTACCACATGTTAGACAGTTACATTAATTAAAGAATGAGATAGTGACACATGAATCAAAAGTCTGTAATGGAACAGAATAGAGAAGTCAGGAATAGACGCAAGTACAAATGGAAATTTAGTATACAATAAAGGCAACATTGCAAATTGATAAATTAAACAAACATTAAAAATGAAGCTATAGAAGTACTAGAAGAAAGTATGGTATAATTTAAAAAATAGTCTTGGTGAAAGGAAGGACTTTGAAAACACAGAACCACAAAAAATAAAGCATGCAATTTCTGTACACCAAAACCAAGCAGGCTAAGAACCAAATAAAAAACACAATCCCATTCACAATAGTCACACACACACACACACACACACACACACACACACACACACACACACACACCCCTCAGCATCTACCTAACCAAAGAGGTGAAAGATCTTTACAATGAGAACTACAAAATACTGCTCAAAGAAATCAAAGATGACACAATTTGCTTTACCAAAAAGATACCTGCAAGTGTATGTTTGTTGCAGCACTATTCACAATAGCAAAAACATTGAACCAATTCAGATGCCCATCAAAGGTGAACTGGATAAAGAAAATGTGATACATATACACTATGAAATACTACATAGGCATAATGAGGAACAAAATCATATCCTTTGCAGCAACATGGATGCAGCTGGAGACCATCATTCTAAGTTAATCACAGAAATAAAAACCAGAATACTGCATGTTCTCACTCATAAATGAGTACATTGGGCACATGGGCAAAAAGATGGGAAAAACAGACACTGGGCACTGCTGAAGTGGGGGATAAAGGGCACACAATCACCCATTGGGTACTATGCCTACTACTTGGATGGGAGGACCCATCAGAAACCCAAACCTCACCTTCATGAAATATATTTATGTAACAAATCCTTACATGTACCTCACAATTCTAAAGTTAAAAAAGGATAATAAACCAGACAAATTTGAATGGCTGCAATAAAGTGTTTCTGTATGATGAAGCATCATAAAGTGAAAAACAAATAATATACTGTAGATAAAATATTTGTGACAGATGAAAAAATGTTTTTATTAATATATAAAGAAAAAATCAATAGGAAAAAGAAACAAAGCAAGAGGCAAAGATCATGAAGGCAGACTTCACAGAAGAAATAAAAATGTATTTTAAATATGTTAAAATATGTTTAACCTCACTCCTTACAAATAAATACAAATTAAAACTTCAAAGAGATAGAAATTTTCTCTTTTGGACTGGCACAGTCAATGACACACATATATTTAATAAGAGAGTAAATTGGTGTGATGTGATTTTTTAAAAGACAATTTGACAATTTATACCCAAATTTCAAATGCAGGTATCCTTTGACCCTGCCATTCTGCTTTGAATAATTTAATCCTTATCATACTTGTAGATAGATAGATAGATAGATAGACAAAGATATTCATTATATCATTGTTTGCAATAGCAAAAAAAATTTGAAACAAATTAAATGTTTATTAGTAAAAAATTGTTTAATGAATTATTGTGTATTCATATAGTGGGATACTATGACACCATCAATAAAACAATAAAGCAGATCTGTCAGGACTAAACTGGAGAACCCCAGGATACAATGCTAAAGGAATAAAAGAGGTACAGAACAGTATGCATGTGTAGTATATTACTATTGTGGAAAAAAGATTATACATATGTACAGAAAAAGATATGCAGATTTATGTAAAGAATACCATTGGAAGAACACAAGAAGAGAAAATGTAGAAGAGAACAGATAAGTAAGGGACAGATATTTTTGTTTTCTTTTTTGAGTTGAGGGTCTCACTCTGTCGCCACAACTCACCACAATTTCGGCCTTCAGGACTCAGGCAATCCTTTTGCCTTAGCCTCCTAAGTAGCTGGGACTACAGGCTCATGCCACCATGTCCAGCGTATGTTTTGATATTTTGTAGAGACAAAGTTTTTCTCTGTTGCCTAGGCTGGTCTCAAGCAATCCTCCAGGGTTCAAGCAATCCTCCCACGTCGGCCTCCCAAAGTGCTGGGATTACAGGTGTGAGTCACTGTGATGTGCTGAGATTTTCTTTTTTGTTTCAAATATATGCCTTTTATAACATGTAATTGGGGAGAAGGGTCACTGGAATCAGTGGTAGGAAGATTATGGAAATATTTCAGGGAGTATGCCAGCAAATGAAAAATGTGTTCTCTGAGGGAAAGATACAACTTAAGCCAAAATTGAAAAGGCTTTCATGTAGTACATTCCATCATCTTCATTCATGAGACATCTACTGAAGGAGACAAAAATATTTTGCCCCCAAATGTATTTCTTTGGCATATTTTGAGATGGCTGCCATAGGGCCAGCAAACAGAAGTGCCTTTGCAAAGCTGTCTTTTGTGAAGGAAATCTGCATCTGTAGAGAATGTGCATTAATGCCAGCAGGCCTTCCTTTGTCCATATCTAGAAAAAATTAACTGACTCTGGCACCTTAAATATCTGAAAGATATATTAACCATCTATTTTCTCTGAGAGCTGCTACCTGGGAGATTTCAACTATATAACAATTCCACCTTTACTAGCCAAGCCTCCTCTTCTTCTCCCTCCCATAACCTGTCTTGCCACTAAAATCTGATTTACCACCACTGTCAACTGTGTTTGGCCATGCTTTGAGACCACATTCTTTCTGTAAACTCAAGGTGGTACATAAGCTTCTGCCCCTCATTGGGGATTGGGTCTTCATTCTGAAGGCTATCACGCATAGAGGTTAAATATATTTGTATGACTTTTCTCTTATTAATTTGCCGTTTGTGAGTTTGTGTTTCAGCAAAACTTCAGTGGGCCAAGGGCTTTGGCCCCTATTACTAGTGTATGGTAAGGATCATCATTATTCACAGCCATCACTATGGGTCAGTGCTGTGAGGACTGGGACTATGTCCTGTCTTAACCTCCATTAAATTTATTGGGATTAGCACAGTGCTTATGTCAAGGAAAACCGGAGCTAGACAATAGTTAAAGAAGTACAAACAGATTTTATTCAAGAACCATTGAAATAGAAAGAAAGAGACCCTAGTATACAGCTGGGTTCACTTCTGAATACAATAAGGAAAAGTAGGGCTTTATAACCAAGTAACAAGGTAATGAGTCTGTGGATGGAAAATTAAAGGGTAGGATAATTCTTGCTAGACTGATCTAACAGAATTCTTACTAAAGGCAGGCCAGGGTGGTCAGATACCACCTGGGGGTGGTGAAAAATGAGAAATTTGGTCAGATATTGAGAGTGACCAGATATCTACTGTGGAGATTCTGGTTAAACCAACTTGACAAGATTTATGTTTAAACTGTGCAATACAAAAACTAACAGGGAAGTCCAAAGGTTCAGGCCTAGTTAAGAAGAGGATTCTTTGGTCAGGAGTCTTTGGGACCTTGCATGTAGTAAGCACTCAATAAACATCCATGAAATGAATGAATTAGTATATAATGAGTAGATAAAATTATGTTAGTGTTACCATTATGATATGGTGTTAGTATATACCATTTCTTTAAAAGAAGAATGCAATATGTTTTTGTTTTTGTTTTTTTTTTTGAACTGGAGTCTCACTCTGTCACCCAAGCTGGAGTGCAATGGCACATTCACAGCCACTCCAGCATCGACCTGCTTGGCTCTGGCGATCTTTCCGCCTCAGCCTTCCAAGTAGCCGGAACTACAGGTGCGTGCTACCACGACCGGCTAGTTTTTTATTTTTTTATTGTAGAGACGAGGTCTTGCTAAATTGCCAGGGCCTGTTTTGCACCCCCGGGCTCAGGCAATCCACTCGCCTCAGCCCTCCAAAGTGCTGGGATTACAGGCTGAGTTACTGAACCCGGCCTTTTTTAGTTTTATAAATGACTTTGAGAAAAAGGGAAAAAAAATTACTTTGCATCTATATTTTATCCTTATATTTGCATAATCAGTTTATTTTTTCTTATTGATTATATCTGATTATATATGATAATCATCTTATTATTAGATGGTTATATATGATTATTATTTTAATCAGTTTATTATTATTACTTTTAACTATAGTTAATAATAGAAAATATCATGATATTCAGAAATCTACGTATTTGTGATCATCTTAGTATGGATCTCTTTTGCTGGCCAAGAGTGTACTACAATGCTTACCAAGCATAATACAGAGGCCACCTGAGATGCTTGTTTAAAATGTAGATTCCTAGGCTCTATTCTCAGAAATTCTGGTTTAGTAGGTTGGGTTCATTTTTAGGAATATTTGAAAATTTTCTCAGGTAATTTTAATGTCCATTGAATTTGAGAGACAGTTTTCAATTATTTTTTTCCATTGGGACCTAATAGTAAAGACATATGATAAAACAGAATATATTTGGTATATTTTTTAAAAATTCATTTAACGAGCATTCCTAATAAGCTTACTTTGTACCATTCACTGATCAAAATACTTCACAAACTCATTTAATCTTTATAACAACCCTATGAGGTAGATATTATTTACTTTTCCATTTTACAGATGAGGAAACTGAGACATAGAGATTTTTTTTTAAAAAACTGATCAAACAAAGGTCATCTACATGGAGATAGAGAATAAGACAATTGGTCCCAGGGATGGGGGCTGGGAGAGGAAGAAAGGAAATGAAGGGATGTAAGTTGACAGATACAAAGTAGCAGACAGGCAGGATGAAAATGTCTAGAGAGCTAATGTACATCATGAAGACTATGGTGAATAATATAGTATTGCATTGGGATTTTTGAAAAATGAGTGGATTTTAGCTGCTCTCATCACAAAAAAATGGGTACTTAAATGATATGATGAATATGTTAAGTCGTTTCACTATAGTAAGCATTTTACTATCTATCTCTATCTCATAACATTGTATACCTTAAATATACACAATAAAATTCATAAAAGAAAAATGTGCCCAAGTTCACATATCTGGTAAATGAAACCTAGGTGAAATGATCCGTGGAACATATGGCTGCTCTCTCTCTCACCAGTGAAACCTGAGAGGCAGGGAACTGGGAAGAAAGAAGTTTATTTCTGAATTCAGAATTCAGGGAGATAAACCAGTAGAGATACCAAGGTTAGCTCAGCCTCTCGGATTTTACAGTCTGTATTTATAAGCAGAAGCATTGAGGTTTGCTAATGATTAACATCAAACTACATGACTTACAAAACATTCTGTAGGATTGCAGTTACAATTGCATTTCATTAATTATGACATTCGTTGTCTATATATTCTTGATACCCGTTATCATGAACCTGTAATTTTCACTTATCAGTAACTCTAAGCACAGAAGTTAATGGTGCTTACAACAAAGTAAAACATTATTCATTGTGATACATCATTAGCCAATGGGTGCAACAAAAGAGTGTACTAGTTACAGCTGCAAGATTAATATTGTCTTTCTAATGTTAACTATTGATCATAGAAATGAATAACAATCTATTTTACTAACGATGTGAATACAGCCATGGAGTCAGTGACTCATTCTGTTCCAGGAAAGGTCAGCACAGTCATAATTCTAAGGAATGCAGGTGAGTGCAGGGCAGTAACACTAAGTAACCAAACATTATAACAACTATGAGTTAGTAGTAATGGGTCTCTTCACCATAGGTAATTCTAGAGTTTGCACTTACTGTTTTCTTCTACAAATATTTTATAACATCTAAATTGTTCCAAGATTGCTTGACTCTAATAAATATGCATTCAGTGACACCGAATCACACACAAACCAAAACATCAATAACATTTAAAAACTGATATTTAAATTGTGGGGGCCATAGTCGTTGGTTTCCTAAAGTTTTGCTGAAAAGTCACGAGCATGAGACAGACTGAATAAAAGGAGAAAGGGCATACACATTTTATTTAACGTGTCTACACAGAAGACTTCAGAATGAAGACTCAACTTCCCAATGAGTTACAGAAATTTAAATACTATCTAAAGTTTACAGAAACAATTGGGGTTGGCATTCTGGTAAAACAGGTTATGAGAGTGAGAGAAAGAGGAGTTTTATAGAGGGGCGAGAGAATAAATGGATGAGGAAACAGAGAATGACTTGTAAATAATTGTCTTTGGAACTTAAATGCTCTTTGGAGACAGGCAGTATACTTGTAAGAAGGTTGGCTCAAGTATGATCATATCTTGCTCTTCTTTTCTGCAGTAGCTAAGATAACAGGAAGGGGAAGCAGTGACACTATGGCTAAGTAGGGATAAGAAAGTCAGAGACTTTGTGGCAAAAAGCTATACTTTGGGGTAAATTTCCGTACACTCCTTCAAAATAATAGCTAGAAATTGAACACTGATACATATTCATTCAGAAACGTTTTAGATTAAATTCCAAAGTCGATACTCTTTTCAAATACAGCGTCTCTTCATTCTGCATCACAGATTGTGTCCAGATGTAGTATTATGGAGACTTGAACTAGAAAAGTTAGGTAATGCATATCCAAATCAAAGGGAAAATAAGCAATTTGCTTAAGGAAAACTCAAACAGATTCTGGGTATATTTTTATGGCCTGTATTTGGAGGTCTAGTATTACGGCTTTGAAGTTACCTTTCAAACTTTAATCATAAGCCTTGTCTTAGTGTTTGTGTGGCAGTAGCTAAATGTGTGAACTCCAGGGTTTTAAATGTGGTTGTGCTCCCGCTGTCATGCCTGATGATACAACAATTGATCATCCAACACAAAGAATAAGGAGGCCTGACACCTGTAGAGATCAAAACAACTACCATTAAAAACACATTACATGATCATGACCCATCAAATAGTGCTAGATATCTGGATTGATCAAGTCCCCAGAAGATAATGGTGTATCCTTCAGCTTAGGTTGAAGAATGACCAGAAGTGGGGGGGGGGAGGGGGCATTAAAATGAAAAATGGTCCTGCTGGCAGCCCTGCTGTGAGGGGGAACGAGAAGTGAAAGAGAAAACACACCTGAAAAGCTGTAATGGCTCCAAAACAAACTGTACCAAACCAAACCATAATCACAGACTATTAAAGCTCATAGTCTTGATCACCACCTCCTTCAGACCCTTATTTTTCTAGAGAAAAGCACAGACAAACTAATGGAACACTAACAACAGTAACTCTTTAGAAGTGCATGTAAACATAAATTCACTGACTATTCCAATACTCCTCACTTTACAGATTTGCTCAATACTATCATATTACTAACTTCTGCCTCCAAAATTCTCTAAGCACCCTTCCCACTCCTGAACTTTTCAGACACCTCAGGATCCCCTGGTGTGCATTCTCCCTTGCTACAGAAAGCTACTAAACCTAACAAACTATAGTTTTGCTTTTGGTAATCTTTGGCTGACTGTTTTTAACACCTTTGTTAATACAAAGTAAGAAGGTGTCTGACAGAAAGGGGTCTTCCAATCATTCTTCCCTATCGTGCTCTCGCATAGAGGTCATAGAGAATGCATATATATTATGCAAATGCATTTTGTACTTCTATATTGACTAGTGGTACAATCCTATGGTGCTGATTTCATTGCTGTTATATTGGTGAGTATATATTTGTGTACATGATCCAAATTAGCATAGTTAATATGCCTTTATGAGAATGTGAGTTTGACCACATTCAATAATATTATGAGTATATTAATATTGAGTTAGACTCCCTGTACTCAACAATGAATAACCCATCATTTTCCAGAAGTGGTTTAAGTATTTAGAGATTTATAATTGTGCAGTACCTTGCATGAGAAATGTGCACTCTTTGCCTTACCTCACTAGACAGCCATTAATAGAGAACTACAGAGTCTAGCCCTGTCACTTTGACATCTTCTCTTAGAGCTAAATTTACTTTCAACAACAAAGATGCAACAAATAATTATTCAAAGGTTGTATATCAGAGCTCTGTCGCTATCTCTGCCTCTGTTCATAGATGTAAACACTCTATCCTCCACCACACTTTTTTTATCTTTAGAAAAATAACCCTTTTTAGCACTTTTTTTCTAACTTAAAAGACGAGTAAGAAGTTACTCTTTAATTATTTGTCTCCCTTAAGCAATCAGTTGTGGTTGTGGTGGCCTTCTTAATTCCTTTGATAGAATAATGAAATGCTGAAACCAAAAGTGTTTATTAGTGATTGTATCAGTCAGCGTTCTCCAGAAAAATAGAATAGGAGACACACACACACACACACACACACACACACACACACACACGACCCTTGAGCAACACAGGTTATACACAGATGTTTTTCCTCCTCTGTGACTCCTGAGATAGTGAGACCAACTCTTCTTCTTCCTCCTCCTCAGCCTACTTAACAGGAACATGATGAAGATGAAGACCTTTATGATGATCCACTTCTATTTAATAAATTGTAAATATATTTTCCCTTCTTTATGATTTTCTTAATATTTTCTTTTCTTTAGCTTTAGTGTAAGAATACAGTATTTCATGCATATGACAAAAAAACATTAATCAACTGGTTATGTTATCAGTAAGGCTTTCAGTCAACAGTAGGCTATTAGTAGTTAGGTTCTGGAGGAGTCAAGAGTTATATGCGTTGTTCAAGGGATATCTATATCTTTATATTGATAACTTTCTGTATATATCAAAAAACTGAATTTATTTATAAAAAATCGTGTATTTATTTTTGCATCTTTAAACTTCAGTCACCTTCAAAGGACTCTCCATTAGATGAAATATACCTTCAAGACACTTCTTCCACTGCTCAAAATGGTTTTTGAACTCATCAATTTTGATGCCTTTTAAGTGCTTTGCCATTTTTTTTTTCACCTCTTCCACATCGGCAATACATTTCACTTTAAGGTCTTTTTCCATCCAGGGAAACAATAACAACAAACAAGTCTCTCAGGGCGAGATCAGGTGAATAGGGAGGGTAATGCATTGGGGTGATGTTGTTTTTGGTCAAAGACTGTTGAACACTCACCATGGTGTTGGCAGGTGCATTGTCATGGTGGAAGAACCAGCCACCTGTTTGCCACAACTCAGGATGTTTTTCCACAAACTGTGACACAACCTTCTCAAAACTTCCAGGAAAAATCTTTGGTTGACCATTTGATCTGGAGGAACAAATTCTGAGTGTACCACAAGGGGCCTAGCCTCCAAAAAGATAATTCTGGGCTTTTATGTGTCTCCCTCCCCCCACCGCACCATGGGTGGAGGAGGCGCTCTTTATTTTAAGTTTTTTTTTTTGTTTGTTTGTTTTTAAGAAATAGGATCACAGGATTACAGACTGGCAAGTTCTGAATCTATAAGGAAGGCCTCAGCCTGGAAACAAGCAGGAGCTGATGCTGCAGTTTTGAGGCAGAATTTCTTCTTTGGAAAACTTTCATTTTTGTCCTTAAGGCTTTCAACCAATTAGATGAGGTCTACTCACATTCTCGAGGGTCATTTCCTTTATTTAAAGTCAACTGATTATTGATATTCATCACATCTGTGAAAGTATTTCACAGCAACCCCTAGAGTAGTGTTTGATTAAATAAGTGGATACTATAGTCTAGACAAGTTGATACCTAAAACTGACTACCATAGTGATCATCTTAACAAACTCGATTAATTTTATACGTGGTTAGTCACCTACCTAACAAGTTTATGGCGTACTAGAATTAATACACAAATCTATTCATACCACACTGAGAATTCTCACCAATCAAAAACCTTGGTGTATACCACTATATTTATGGGCATATTATATTGCTAAAGTACTTGTTGCTCATAGTGTTTCTCATGTTTGTGATTAATGTGGAAAGATTATCCCGAGAGTGTTAAAGGCATCTCATATATATTACATGGTCAACTAAATGCTATTACCAAGATACGCATAGTAAATTGACTGATGTGCTTGTAAGTCTTAAATATTTGAAACACACAGAAATACTGTTGAGTTGTTTTATAAATTGGGTGACTAAAGACCACTAAGTTACTTTTTATTTTACCTCTACCTTGCAATTCAACTTTAATAAAAATTTATATTAGTTTATTTATAAAATAAATTTTGTTTAACTCACATTTACTTACTTCACAAATCAGGTATTATTAAGATGTGTTATTTATAAGAATTTACATTTTTCTCTACTAAGAATACTTACAGGCTACCAGTGAGATTATATCATAAATTAGTTTCTAAATAATGTTAGTAAATTCAGTGGAAAATATTTTTATGATAGAAAATGGGATTTCCAATTAGATGATTCGGCTTTGTTACACAATGGGTAGCTTTGAGAATCAAGATCATGATGCAGTCAGACTCTCAATATTCACCACTGTTTAATTAGAATCTCTGCAAATAAACTTGATACTAGATATAAAGCATAAAATGGCATGATCTTTTAGGTCATAGAAGAAGTGCAAACATTTTATTAGTGATTTCATCATTTAGTCAGAAAAAAAAAACTAGTTTTTCCAAAATGCTTGGTAAAATATTAGCAACAATTTGAAAATTATTCAATGTATAACAAATCAAAAAGGAAAAGACAGCCAGACATGGTGCCTCACACATGTAATTCCAGCACTTTGGGAGGCCAAGGCGGGAGGATTGCTTGAGCCCAGGGATTCAAGACCAGCCTGGGCAAACTACTAAGACTTTGGTTCTACAAAAAATTAAAAAAAAAAACTAGCTGGGCATGGTGACATGCACCTGTAGTCCATGCTACTTGGGAGGCTGAGGAGAAAGAATCACCTGAGCCCAGGAGTTTGAGGCTGCAGTGAGCCATGATTGTGCCACTGCACTGCAGTCTGGGTGGCAGAGACTCAACTTTAAAAAAAAAATAGGCAAAGGGAGGTTCAAAACAAGAAATATAAACTCCCAATAGAATATAAAAAATGTTTAATTATACTAATAATACTATGAAAATTAAAATAAAATATTTTCAGCCTACTAAATTGTCAAATAGTAAAAATACGAGTTTTCATGTTGGTAGAATACACACCTATACTGCTGGTGGTTGTAGACACAAGTAATTTTTCAGTAGGCTAATTTGGAAATCTTTATTAAAAAATGCATTCTCTTTTTATTAGTTCATTTTCTATTGCTTACAACAGAATACCTGAAACTGGGTAATTTTTATAGAAAAAAGAAAATATATTTCTTACAATTCTAGAGATTGAGAAGTCTGAGGTAAGAGCCTCTTTCCTGGTGAGGACTTTATAGAGTCCCAAGGTGGCACGGTGCATCACAAGGTAAGGGTGCTGATGCTGACTGTGCTAGTATGCCAACTCAGATTTCTCTGTCTCTTTCTCTTTCTTCCCCACCCTTCTCTCTCCTGTATCTTTTGATTCAGGACCTCACTCCATTGCCCAGGCTTGAGTGCAGGATCACGATCACAGCTCACTGCAGCCTCAAACTACTGTGCTCAAGCAATTCTCCTACCTCAGCCTACCAAGAAGCTGAGGCTACAGACTCACGCTACCACGCCTGGCTAATTTTTAAAAAAAAATTTTTTTGTAGATACAGTGTCTTGTTATGTTGTCTAGGCTGGTCTCTAACTCCTGGGCTCAAGCAATCCTTCTGCCATGCCTTCCCAATATGCTGGGATTTCAGAAGTGAGATACCACACCTGAATTTCTCTTCTTATAAAGTCACCTGTCCTCCTCCCATGATAATCCATTAATCTTTTAAATCATTAATCCATGAATAGATCAATTCATTAATCTGTCTTCATGAGTCAATCACCTGTCCATGTCTCAATACTGCTATATTGGGGATTAGTTTCAACACGAGTTTTTGGAGGGCATATGAAAACCAAAGCACTCGTTTTCTCAATAATTCAATTTCTAGGAATTTATCTTAAGGATATTATATAATAAGCAGACAAGGATGGATGTTGTAGGATATTCATGTTTATAATAATTATAAGTTAATGTCAAGAAGTAGAAAAGTTGTTCAATAAGTTACAGTTTATTCATGCAATGGAATACTCTGCAGTTTTTTAGATGTTTTATTTGAATATCTATAATGAAAAACTGGGTTGTAAAAAAGTATCCGTAACATGCATAACATGATTCCAGTTTTTTAGGTTTTTTAAAATATGAATGTATACATCAAAAAATGCCTGGGAATGCAAACAGCAAAGTGTTAACAATTTATTTGTTTGGATAGTATAATTATTATTGTTCTTATCTTCTCCTTTTGGCTTACCTTCATTTTATATTTTTTAAATAGCATAAGTTTTTCTGTAATGGGAAAAACAATGAGTTATTTTTAATTTAAAAAAAAAAAGATGTGCCTAAGGAAATTAAAAATGTTACATGCTTACTTTTCAAACTAGATATGCTGCTATTGACTGAATTATGGTCCCTCCCCCCACCTCAAATTCTTATGTTGAAGCCCTAACCTCCATCTCTACTATTTGGAGAGAAGGATTTCAGAATGCAATTAAGGTTAAATGAAGTCATAAAGGTGGAATCCTAATCTGCTCATAATGGTGGTCTTATAGGAAGAAGAGGAGAGAGAGAGCTCTTTCTCCATGAGCATAGATTGAGAAAAGTCCTTGTGAGCACACAGTGAGATGATTGTCTGCAAGCCAGGAGGAGAGATGTTGTCAAAACCTGATCATACTAGCATCCTGATCTCAGACTTCCCAGGCTCCAGAATTATGAGAAAATAATGTTTGTTGCTTAATTTACCCAGTCTGTGGCATTTTGTTATGGCAACCCTAGTAGACTAAGATACATGCTTTCAGTAATTTATATATTTTCCCCTGCCTGCTCCCCCCCAAATACTTCAATTGACTAAAACAGGGTATAATTAGTAAGTCCTCTTAAGTCAGAGGAATGAGCTTAGTCAAAACTCTGAAGAGGATGTCATCTTTGGAAGGGTTGTGAGGCTGGTGTGACAATGATGATTGGAGCAGTATAAGCCGTGGCATGAAGGTGGGGCAATATGAGGCATGGTTGGCAGATAAGAAGCAGACCAATGTGAGGATATAAATGAGAAAAGACCATCAGATGATAGGGCTCTCATTCTTCCAATAAAATGCCCTTTCAAAATTGTTACTATTCACAACTGACAAAGGTAAGCAGTCAGGGGTAACAATGTGCTTTGAAATGATTTGATTGGTTTTCTATTAATGATTGACTAAACACATTTAATTATTGGTTTATTTGACAAGCATTTGGAGAGTTCTTACTATGGTCCAAGTGCAGTGACACCAGAGCCAGAAATAAAAGCATGATTTCTGACCTAGAGATGCCCACAGTCTAGACAGATTGGTCTTCCGAAAGGAATGTGCTTGGGGAAGATGCATAGTGATGAAGTGAGAGTCAGTGGATGCTGCAAAGTCTTTAGAAAAGTATTACCACTTAAGCATTTATTCCAGAAACTTTAGTCATTATTTTCTTTAATTCTTACAAGCATGCTATTAAGATGGAACTTATCTTCATTTCACAGAGGAGGAAACGGGAAGTTCAGAGTGATTAAGTTATTTGCCTAAGGTCACAGAACTGGTAAATAGTCAATCATAAATATGAATAGTGTCGGCTTAATTCCAAGACCTGCTACTTTTTTTGCTTTATATCATATCTTCCCTTCAAGCTGCTTATGATCAAGTTATGCAATTATCTTATTTCTTGTTTACCTCTCCCCACCCAGTATGTACATTCAAGAACAGAAATTTTTCTTACTCATTGCTATGGCTCCAGCATCTAGATCAGCATATGACATATATTTGGCACTTATTACCATTTGTTGAATTCATGTAATATATACATCAAAATTTATTTTCTTATCATTTTTGTTATTATAAGCTAATTCAAAGAGGGATACATGCATTCCAGTTGGGGTTGGGGAAAAAAAGCTGTTAGAATTTCTATTCATATTTGAATCCTGCTGCAGCAGAATGAAGAGTGGTGGTTTTGGCAGGGCATGGTGGTTCATGCCTGTAATCTCAGTACTTTGGGAGGCTGAGGAGGGAGGATCGTTTGAGCCCAAGAGTTTGATACTGCAGTAAGCTATGACTGTGCCACTGCACTCCAGTCTGGGTGACAGATTGAGACCCTGTCTCTAAAAAAATAAGAGACAATCTCCTCAGAAGAAGCCAATGTTATTAGTTTGGGTCTCCTTTTAGAGATATTTAACATATATATAAGCAAATTTAAGTCTGTATGCACATGTGTCACTTTCACGTTTAAAATTACATGACAATATACCATATACACTATTTTGAGCCTTCTAAAATATTTCTTTTGTAAAATGAACAATGTGAAATAAATATTTGTCAAGACAAAAAATTTTTTAAAAAGAGACAAGAAAGGTGGTCTAGGTGGCTGGAAGGTAGGCAACAATGCCATGCTGAGGATATTGGACGTTATCCTTAAAGCCATGGGAGTAAAATAAAGTTTAACACAGCAAACGTGGAGTGATGAGGCAAGAATCAGATATTATAGTGGTGCATTGAAATTATAGTTGAGGAGTTTGGACTGCATAAAGTAGAAACAGAGGAGCCATTGAAGGATTATTAAGCTGGAGAGCTACATGTTATATTTGAATTTAGGTAAGAAAGTTTTTACCCATTGAAGGAAAGGAAAGAGGAAAAATAGAGGCAAAACCAATCTCTTGTGATTTCGGCAACTGATTTAAAGAAAAAAAAATCTTCCTATTGGATCATTCTTAAAGACAACTTCAAAATGACTTCTTGGAACAGATGAGTTAAATGTCTTCTCCCTATGTTATTGCCTACTGTGTGTATCCAACACATTTTCTCATAATTTCCACCATGTCTCTTTAATACAATCCTGTCTCAATTCTTTCTTTATTGTTGACCATTAATTTGGAGGACATTCTTGGATTATTCTCTTCTTAATCATCTTCTCATGCATCCAAACTGGCCTGGTAGCTTCACTCTATGCTATGAAGCCAATGTTAAATCCACTTAAATAACCACTTAAATCCTCTACAGTTACAGCCTGTTCTAGGACCTTGCTAAAAAACAATACTATCTCTATCTAGTTTTTATAAAATCCTATGTACATCGACCATGCAACATGATAATAATGATAAAAATATTTATTTGGCTGAAACAGGGATGATAAGTAAGCAGAACCCATGAAAGTCTCAAGTGTCAGTTTGATATGCTGTTTCTGTCCATCTTGGGTCACTGTCATGTGGAAAGGGCTGAATGTATAATTAAACAATTGTCATAATAGTTCTAATTAGCAAGAAGTTGTGCAAGAAGAAATTGATATTTTTAATTGTGATACAAGTTCCTTGGCGTCCTATGTATCTTAGATTTGGAGGGATGCTGATAGAGGCCATATCAATGTGACTAGCTGGCTGTGGGACTCACACATTTGGTTGGACTGACTCTCTGCAGGTTGTCTCAATAGCTTGTTTATTCTGAATTCAGAGATACAAGTCATTGGAACCAAGGTGCTGCTGTGAGTTGGACTGTTGTCCCATAATCTAGATGAGTCACATAACTGGAGATTGTTTTTAATCTTCTTTCATTTCTCTAACCCTGTCATCTGTTTTGTTTTAGCAAAACCTCCATTCAGCTGACTGTTATCAGGGAGCCCACTAAACGAAGAGGACTCATTTAACTGGCACAAAAGAGCTCTGAGAGTCTCCTTTCCCCAACCTCATTCTGCCTAAATTACCATATGATGAACATGCATTTATTTTTGTAATAATAATTAGCATTATTGCAGTTCATATTTTCCAAGAGCAGTAATATTTCATCTTTAAATCTCTAAGGCTCCATGAGTTAGTTCAGTATTTTTTCTATATAACAAATTCGGAAACTGAGGCACCATGGGGTTAAAATGGAAATGACTTACTCATAATCACAATGCTGGGATTAAAGCCCAGGAGAAGAGACCCAATTCTGGGCTCAGACCAATGAGCAATACTCCTTCCCCACATGAGTTTTGGGGTTTGTATTAATTTTAGCTTATAATAGTGTGACTGCTACCTAAAAGCAATTTTCTATAGATCTGAGAAAGTTTTAAATCCATCATGTTAAGCACAATTTTAAAATTATTTCTACCTTTTTAGCTTTGTAATTTATCTTTAAATGCCCATTGAAACCCAAGGCACATAAATTTAAAAATTGCTAACATGTACAACAATATTTTTATTGTACATTTTTGGACAAAATAATTAGCCGAAAGAAATAGAGGAAATGAAATCAATTTGGAAGAGAAAAAAAAGCCATCAAAACATATTTTCTTAAAACTTTGTCAAAATAAAGGGTACTATCGACATCAGAATATACAAATACCTTTGTATACTTAAATTCTTTTGGCAAATACCTCTCTGTTACTCTTCATTTTATTCAGAAGGGTCCAGACCAAACCTTAAATGTTCATGTTCTTACCAATAAAATAAAATTTTTTCATTTTTATCAGTAGTGTTGTGTTTTATTTAACTTTTTTATTACTGTTTTTAGTTCCAAATGGGCCTGATTTGTTTAATACTGTCCAAATAAAACAACTGTTCTAGCTTTATATCTGTGTATATATGTGACAAGTAAAAATTGTATATATTTATAGTGTGCAGCATGATGTTTTGATCTACATATATACTGTAGAATGGGTAAATAAAGCTACTTAACATATTCATAATTACCTTACATACTTACCTTTTTTCTTGTGGTGAAACACTTAAAATTTACTCTCAATCTCTTAGCAATTTTCAAGTATGTAGTCCGTTGTTATTAGCTGTAGTCACCACATTGTACAATAGATATCTTGAACTTATTCCTTCTATCTAACTGAAATTGTGTATGTAAGCTTTGACCAACATCTTCCCACACCCCCTGACTCTTCAGTCCCTGGTAACTACCATTCATTCTTCTGTTTCTGTGAGACAGACTTTCTTGGGTTCTATATATAAATGAGATCATGCAGTATTTGTCATTCTGTGTCTAGTTTATTTCATTTAATATAATGTTCTCCAGGTTTATCTATGTTGTTATAAATGATAGAATTCCCTTCTTTTTTAAGGCTGAATGGTATTCCATTGTAAAAACCTTTTTAAAACTGTTCTTTCTTGTGGACCTATAACCATTTATAATAGAATCACCCTGTAGCCATTTTTCTTCTCTTCCAGTCAGACAGGCCTCATTTTTCAGGATAAGCAGGGCCATAGAGACATTTTTTTAGGACCATACTCATTGAGTAGCCTGGGCTCTAAAAGTAAAATGTTGGCTTGTTGCTAATATATTGTGCAAGTATGAAGAGTTCTGTTGATACTTACTTCTCATCATTTTCTAGGACAGATGTATATTGTGTTATATTTTTATTAATTTTGGCAAATGGTCCTGGTATGTCAATTTTGTTATAGACTGTAAACAAGTAACAATTAATAAATATTATACATTTGAATATTTTTTATATTCCTAATTCTTCATTATAAAATTATTTTAGGTTTAAATCAGTTTTCATAGTCTGTAATTATGATATATGTACCACAAGAGTTCAGTTGGTCTCTGTTCCCCAGTTTACAATGTCAGCACAGTTTGAAGAATTCAAATACTTGGGTTAGTAGAGATGTTCAACTTAATTCAATTCAATATACATTTGTTGAATGTCTAATATTCAAGCACTGACTATGTGATAGGCACAGTTCCAGGCATTGGGAATAAAGTCATATATAAAGCAGTAAAATATCCCTGCCCTCAAAAAGCCTACTATCTAGTAGAGGGAGATATATCCAGGTTTTGATAAATGCTATGTAGAAAAATAAAACAAGAAAAAGGCATATGCAGTGAGAGTGAGACGTGTTGGAAGTAGTATGTTTATTCGCTGCCTGTAGAGTTTTATGAGATTAGAGTAGGGAGTTAAAGGAAAACCTAGGAGTCTTGGGCTTCTTGAGGCATAAACAGTGATGAAGTCATATAAATTAATCTGGATAATCTTAAGGCACATTAGACTGAAAAAGCTCTGAGCATTAGCAGGGAGAGAGAAAAGGAGGACTTTATAAGCAGAGATCTGCCCCTGCCTCAGCCTCAGCCCCTGCCTCAGCTCCTTCACAGTGACAAGGATGATGTGGGAGCCAAAGAAGAGTGGTCTTATCTGAAGTATGCACAGCTCCTGAGCGCCCCACTTTCCCATTGTGAGTGAATGTGTAAGAAATGGAACATTATCTATCATAGTCTTGTGAATAAAAAGTCATGTCTAAACTAAGCACAACACTTGACAGAATTTGATGAGTTCTGTGACAGGAATGCAAAGATAGTACATAGGCATAGAGAGAAAACAAAAGACTCATTTTTACTTGAAGGCTTCATGGAGGAGTTGGCACCTTTATGACTGAGTAGTTGTACACATCATGTTTATTTTGAATATGATATCTTTCTCCTTTAATATGCCAGATGTGCTTGCCCAGCCATATAGTAAGCAAGCGACTCTGTGGTAGATTCCTAAATCATGTATACCAAAAACGGTTCCAAAAATCTACTTTAGGGAACATACACTTCTGTTATCTGAGTCATGCTGCAGATGAATATACAGAAATGTGGTCTAATGTTGCAAATTTGATGTGTCATATACATGATCAAAAGCCACAGATACTTTAACTGGTGATAGCCTTAATTATTATTACTAACCTAGATTTTCATTTTAATTTTTGTAATAAGATTGAAGTTAGCTTCTGTGTCAAGAATAAATTTAAAATCAAATTTATGTTTACTGGAAGCAGAGGATACATCAATAGAAACTTGATCGAGATTGGTCATAAAAACTACAATTTAATGAGTGCCAGCTGCTTTATACACAGCATTACTAAGCCCTATGGAGCTCCGCAAAGGTAATACTATTTTAGATGTGAACTTCTCTTACAAAGATGTTAAATGACTATTACTTACCCAAGATCACACCATTAGTATGTAGCAGGGCTTAGATTGGACCCTTAATCCTACACATTTCAACTACCTCATGGTGCTCCCAAGAAGGGAGCACCAAATGTTGACACTGGATCAATTGGTTTAACAAACTGTACACCTTGAGCAGTAGAAACAAGGTTTACATCACTGGTCTCTTCCCAGACGTGCTTGACCTGTGTGCTTACACAGCCTAGCTGTTTCAGTCACCACCACAAGAACGGTAAGAAACTGCAACAATTATTTGTTGCAGTCAATAGTTGTTGGAAATTATTTGCTGTGTTGAGAAGTCCAGGAACTCTCTCCAGAAAGTAAATGCAAGCGCCAGCACTTAAATGGAAGTTTTCATAAAACTAAGTGGACTACAAGTACAATTTGTTATTTATCTCAGGAGAATAATGTTAAAGAGTGATAATAATACCATGTTTTCTCAATTTTGGATGCTCAGAACTGCTTGTTTCATTTTATACATAAGTGTTCTTCAAATGAAGCATAATAATGCTTGAAAGTTTATTTTAGAACACTATGTCATGTTTGCCCAGCCATATAACAATCTGTTTGCAGAGTCCTTTCATTTGCTTTTTGTAAAGATACTGGGCATGCAGCAGATATTATTATTATTTCTGATTTTCAAAAGTGGGAACTAAATTTCAGTTTATATAATCTGGTAAGGTTGAATAGCTATTGAATGATGTAGCCAATAATTGATCCCAGGTTTTTCACATGCTGCTAAGAAGTCTTTCTTTACAGTATGTTGTTTCAGAGCCTTTGTAATCTTGATTCATCACTTGTTTCAGTAGAACTTCATCAACTATCCTATTCATCATAGTACAATAATCATGATTCAAGGTATCTGTGACTACAGTGGTCTTTCCAAGCTTATTTGTTTATTGTCTTATATCTCAGTCCAAGTGTGTTGCTATGGCAACAGGCACTATAGAAATGCACAAGATAAATAATAGATTATGAATCTTCACAGGTGTCCAGCTGGGATACCTTTAATGAAAAGCCACTACAAAATTGAAAAAATATTTCTCATATATATGTTATGACCCACATGTTGAAACTACTTACTTATAAGTAGGTATGTCTATCACCAAAAAGCCAGATGAGTTCTTTTTAAGTTAGAAACACTTTAGAGTAGTCACTTTAGATTTGCACTTTAGCAGAATAATTAAATAATAATTTAAAGGTAATAATTACTTTATTCCCTTTAAAGTTGCCAAGCCTAAAAACTAAATGGGCTCATTGCTTTGCTTCATCCCTCTCAACTCAAATCAAATGTGGCTTAACATTTGCACTACAGCAGACACTTGTATGTCTTGATTTAAAGATTTCATGGACACATTTTAAAGGAACTGTGACAAATGACAATATATATAGATGAGGAAGCCCAGAAGTGTGAGAAGTCTGGAATTCATTTTTTGTGCAGAATAGTTGAAGAAGCAGGTAAAGAAAAAACAAAAGAGCACAGGAGAGGTGCCTCAAGGGTTTGAAGACTCATCAGAAGAAGAGGCAACTTATTCTTCAGTCTTTTGGACTGCAAAAAAATGCAACCTAAGTGTAGCAGTGAGAGGAGGCAGGTTTTGTTTCCACATGCAAACTGACTGTGCAACACCGAGAGCTTGTCAATGTTGAAAGGACTGCCTCATGATGCACTGAGCTCCGCGAGAGGATTCCTGGAGGGTGGGATGCTTAAAAAATAAAACCGCTAGGATCCCTTCAATCTCAGAATTACATAATTCTTGGATACAAATTGTGAACATTTGGTGAGCTACCATATGTTTTACCTATTTTAGCTCATTCCATCCTCATAAGAACCTTATGAAGTAGATAACTATTATTACATAAACAAGAAAACTGAAAGGCACCAGAATTAAATAATTTGTCCAAGGCCACTTGATAGGAGCAGCGGTTTTGGAATTCAAACCCAAATAATTTGGCATCACAGCTAAAGCTAACTTCTGTACCACAGAGTTCTTAAAACAGAGTGCTGCATTGGTTCTATGTGACCCTAAATGTCTCCAAACTGTGCTTCAAAAGTCCTTGTGCTTACTAACAGTTTCACCTTTATCAGTGATGTTACGTGTCACAAATGTATGCAGTGTCTAAATTCAACTAGATAGTAAAAGTATTATTCTCTCTCTCTCTCTCTCTCTCTCTCTCTCTCTCTCTCTCTCTCTCTCTCTGTGTGTGTGTGTGTGTGTGTGTGTGTGTGTGTGTGTGTGTGTGTGTTGAGCAAGCAGTCTGAGAAATTTAGGGCATTAAAAATAAGTTATCATGTGTTTGTGCTTCAGGCCCCTGTCTTCTGTCTACTTCTATTCTCTATCAATAGTTTTTCCTCAGGCAATTCATTCTGTCTCATGGCTTTAAATACCATCTATATATTGATGACTTCTCAAATTTAAATCTCCAATCCTGTCTCTCCAGCTTTGACCTCCAGATGCATCTATATTCCTGCCTGCTTATCATGGATATTCAACTTGGGGTGACCAAAGCACAATTTTTTCCCCAAAATTTTACCTATACCTTATGTGTGTAGGCCTTTATTACAAAGCTGTTTTCTCTCTCTCATTTAAAATTGAGTTTTGTCTTTCCACATTGTACTAATACATAATGAACATGATTTTACTGATTAGATTTCCATTTTCCAGGGTGTAATAACTCAAACCATATTATCTGAAAGCTGTGCTAAATGCTAGTTATTTCAAATACTCTTTCCAGTGTTGTCAGCAAGATAGCTGACTAGAATTGCCTGGCACTTGCCCTCGCCTCTACCCAACAAAAAGGAATTGAAGCAATGAATAAACAACTATATTTTGATTAGAACAACTGAGGAAGTATACTGGAGAGTACCAGAGGAGTGGGGAAATCCTTGTGGAGCATGGAAACCCAAGATAGCACCTTAGAGAGGGAGCAAGGCATCCTGTCATTGCCACAAGGTCTTTCCTGACAGAATGAGCTCAGACTTGGAGGGACTTTTTCTTATGAAGAAAGAGTAAGCTGCAGATACTCAGCAGTCCCCATTGCTGCCACATACGCCGGTAATCTTTGCTACCGGAGAATTCCCCAATCCTCACAGGTCCAGAATCCAGTTTGGAGAGCTGCGAGGAGTTCATGCAGCTGCATTGCCTTAGAGTAGAAGCCCACTTTGAGCATCCACCAACCCTGCAGCCTAAATTGCTGTGACTCAGGGCTGTGTTTAAATTGGACCCACTGCTAGGCCTCCTGTCCTGTTGGGAGTTGGGAGAAAGTAACAACTGAGTCACTCCATTCCTGAGGCCCCACTATCATTCCACCAAGTTCACAAAGGTGCCTGCAGAAACACAACCTGGTTGCTCAGAGCCTTGGGTAGATGATATGACTGAAATCCTGGTGTCCAAATCCATGCAGCACACCACCACTCTAGGGAACAGGTGGACCTGCAAGGCAGGGAAAATGTTGTACAGCTGGTTGGCTTATGGAGCCTGCATGTGCCCATGTCCAGCCCTACAACTGGTCTGCTGATGGCCTGCCCCCACAGACCAACACAAGGCTGCCCAGCACTGCAATGCCCACACACCTCCGAAAACCAGTCCTGCCTCCCTGGAGAGATAGCCACACAGCCATCCAGTCAGCTGCCAGGCCAGCCATGCCAGTGTGTGCCCAAGCACAGTATGACAGCCAGCTCACCTGGCATAGGTATCACTGCACTAGAGAGCCCATCAGGCAGCTGTTGACCCCTATACCTGTAGGTATGGGATGCAGGTAGCCAGTTCAGGGATTCTGCCTTCAACAAAACTGTGCCACCATGAAAACTCCTGCAGCCTAGGCTACTGAAGCACTCACAGACATTGCCGATGACTATTATAGCTGAAGAAACGACATGGAGACTACACTACTGAATTTACCCAGAACAAAACCCAATGCACCATACCCAACTGACACCTTAGGACCTACCTACAGGAAAAAGTTTCTCCTTATGAAAGCTACTCTATAAAATTGAAACAAGCTACTATTCTAATACATGTGCAGATATCAATATAGAGACATAAAAAACATGAAACAAAGAAACATTACACATTCAAAGGAGCACAATAAGTCTCCAGTAACAGATCCCAAAGAAAAGGAAATTTATGAAATGGTTGAAAAGATCAGTTCAGCAAGCTGATATAACAACTGTGAATATATGTGTGCCCCCAAAACAGTGCTCCTAAATATATAAAGCAAATAATATTAATAGATCTAAACAGAGAGAGAGACTGAAATATAACCATAATAGGCCACTTCTGCATTCCACATTTTTATTTTTATTTTAGATTCAAAGGGTACACATACATATTTGTTACATGGACATATTGTGTAATGGTGGGGATTGCGTCTCAGGTGGTCCATTCTCCAGATAGTGAACATTGTGCCTTGTAGGTATTCTCAGAACCCTAATCCCTCTCCCTCCTCCTCCCTTTCAGCAACATGGATGAAGCTGGAGATCATTAACTTAAGTAAACTGATTCAGAAACAAAAAACCAAACACAGCATGTTCTCACTCATATGTGGTAGCTAATTGATCACAAAGATGGAAACAATAGATGCTGGGGACACCAGAATTCCACTTTTAATAGATAATCTAGAAACAACAAAAACAACAAAGAAACACATTGGACTTAAAAGGCACCATAACCCAAATGGACCTAACAGACATTTACAGAACATTCCATGCCATCTATCAACTGCAGAGCACACATTCTTCTCAACTGCATAGCAAACATTTTTGAGGATAGATCAAATGTTTGGCTGCAAACAAATTGTTTAATAAATTTTAAAAGATAGAGATAACATCAAGTATCTTTTCTGACTACAGTGGTATGAATCTAGACATCAATAGTAAGGAAAACTTTGGAAATTTACAAATACATGAAAATCAAGCAATATGCTCCTAAACAACCAATGGGTCAATGAATAACTTTAAAGAGAAATTACAAATTTCTCTGAGAAAAATGAGAATGGTAACACATTACATCAAAACCTATGTGACACTGCAAAAACAGTTCTAAAAGAAAAGTTTATAGCATCAACTGTCTCCACCAAAAAAGAAAGATTTCTAACGAACATTCTAATGATGCACCACAAGAAACTAGTAAAACAAGAACAAACTAACCCAAAATTAGTAGAAGGAAGGAAACAACAAAGTTCAGAGCAGAAATAAATGAAATAGAGACTAAAACACAATTCCCAAAATCAACGAAATGAAAAGTTAGCTTATTGAAAAGATAAACAAAATTGACAAAATGTTAGTTAGACTAAGATAAAAAGAGAAAAGGATCAAATAAATAAAATCAGAGATGAAAAAGGAGGCATTACAACCGATATTACAGAAATACAAAGAATCATAGGAGACTATTATGATCAACTATGCAAACTTAATAACATAGAAAAATGGATAAATTCCTGGAAACATACAATCTACCAAGAATAAATCATAAAGAAATAGAAAACCTGAACAGACTAATAAGAAGTGAGAAAATTGAATCAGTAACACAAATTCTTCAATAAAAAGTCCAGGACTTGATGCTATCACTGCTAAATTTTACCAAACCTTTAAAGAATAATCTATACAAATTCTCCTCAAAGTACTCTAGAAATTAGAAGAGGAGGGAATACTTCCAAACTCATTTGACAAGACCAGTATTACCCAATTTCCAAAAGCAAACAAAGACACAACAACAACAACAAAAGCTATAGGTCAATATCCCTGATGAACATAGATGCAAAAATCCTCAACAAGATACTAGCAAACTGAATCCAGCAGCACATTAAAAAGATAATTCATGGCCAGGCACAGTGTGTCTCATGCTTGTAATCCCAACACTTATGGAGGCTGAGGCAGGAGGATTGCTTGAGCCTAAAAGTTTGAGACCAGTCTAGGCAACATAGTGAGACCTCATCTCCAAAAAAATTTAAAAAATAATTAAAAAGTTAAAAGTTAGCCAACCATGGAAGCATGGTGATGTGAGCCTGTAGTCCTAGCTACTCGGGACTTCTGCTTAAAGAAGCTACTTCTGCTTAAAGAAGGATCTCCTGAGCCCAAGAGGTTGAGGCTGTGGTGAGCTGTGATTGTGCCACTGCACTCCAGACTGAGTGACAGATTGAGACCTTGACTTTAAAAAAATAGATAAGTCACTATGATCAAGTAGAAGTTATCCCAGGGCTGGAAGGATGATTTAGCATATGAAAATCAAGAAATGTGATATACTGCATTAATAGAAAGACAAAAACAATATAATCAAAGAAAAAGCATTTGGTGAAATACAACATTTGCTCGTGATAAAAATTGTCAACAAATTCAGTATAAAATGTATGCACCTCAACACAATAAAGGCCATGTATGACAAAAATACAACTAACATCATACTGAATGGTGAAATGTTGAAAGCTTTTTCTCTAAGATCAGAAAAAGAAAAGGATGCCCACTTTTACCACTTTTATTCAACATAGTAATAGTAGTTCTAGCCAGAGCAATCAGGCAACAGAAAGAAATAAAAGGCATATAACTTGGAAAAGAAGAAGTCAAATTGTCCTTTTGCAGACAACATTATCTTGTATATAGAAAACGCTAAAGACTCCAGTAAAAAACTCTTAAAACTAATAAAAGAGTTCAGTAAAGTTGCAGGACACAACATTAACATATGAAAATCAGTAGCATTTCTATACAATAATAGTGAACTATCAGTAAAAGAAATAAAACTATTTTATTTACAGTAGCTACAAAAAATAAGATACCTAGAAATAAACTGAACCAAGGTGATGAATGATCTCTGCACTGAAAGCTATAAAACTTTGATGAAAGAAATTGAAGAGGATACAATAAATGTAAAGCTATCCCATATTTATGGCTTGGAAAAATTAGTATTTTTTAAACGGCAATACTACCAAAGTGATCTATAGAATTAATGCAATCCCTATCAAGATTCCAATGTCATTTCTCATAGATATAGAAAAAAAATTCTAAAATTCATATGGAGTCATAAAATACTCCAAAATAGCCAAAGCAACTCTGAACAAAAAGAACAAAGCTGGAGGCATCACACTACCTGACTTCAAAATATACTACAAAGTATCACATTTACCCCATAAATAAGTGAAACTATTATGCACTTATGTATATGTGTGTGTATATATATGTGTATATTACAAAGCTATACTTACCCAAAGAATATAGTACTGGCATAAAAACAGACACATAGACAAATGCAACAGAATAGAGAGCTGGAAAAATAGGTTCATGCACCTATAGTAAACTGATTTCAACAAAGGTGCTAAGGACACACATTGGGGAAAAGACAGTCTCTTCAATAGATAGTGCTGGAAAAATTGGATATGCAGTGGAACAAGATTAGATGCCTACCTCTCACTATATAAAAAATAAACTCAAAATGGATTAAATATTTAAATGTGAAACCTGAAATTATCAAACTACCAGAAGATAACACTAGGAAAATGTTTCATGACATTGGATTGGGCAAGGATTTTTAAAATAAGACCTCAAAAGCACAGGCAACAAAAGCAAAAAAGGACAAATAGTATTTTATCAAAGTAAAAAGCTTTTGCACAGTAAGGAAACTATTAACAGAGTGAGGTAATAACCTACAGAATGAGAGAAAATATTTGCAAGCTATATATCTGACAAGGGTTTAATGTCCAGAAAATATAAGAAACTTAACAACAAAAAATATGACCTGATAAAAAATGGGCAAAATACATTAAAACCATAAATCTTACTTTCATTAGGATGGCTATTATCAAACAAACAAACAAACGAAAGAAAACAAGTGTTAGTGAGAATGTACAAGAAAAGAAAACTGTATGTACTATTGGTGGAATTAACTAGCTCAGCCATTATGGATAACAGTAGGAAATTCCTCAAAAAAAAAAAAAAAAAAATAGAACTACCATATGACCCAGCAATCCCACTGCTGGGTATATATCTAAAGGAAAAGAAATCAGTATGTCGAAGTGATCACTGCACTCCTATGTTTACTGCAGCATTGTTTACAATAGACAAGATATGAAATCAACCTAAGTGTCCATCAATGAATGAATGGACAAACAAAATGTGTTATATATACACAATAGAATACTATTCAGCCATGAAAAGAATGAAATCCTGCCTTTGGGACAAGATAGGTAAACCTGGAGGACATCATTTTATGTGATATAAGCCAGGCACAGAAAGGCAAATACCTCATATGTGGAATCTTAAAAAAAAAGGTTGATATTCTAGAAGCAGAGAGTAGGACAGTAGTTACCAGAGAGGTGGGAGGGGAGAGGGAAGGGGAATAAAGGGAGAGGTTTGTCAACAGGTACTAAGTTACAATTAGATAGAAGGAATAAATTCTATGCACAGTAGGGTGACTATGGTTAACAGCAAAAAATTGCCTATCACAAAGTACCTAGAAGATAGGCTTTTGAATGTCCTCACAGCAAAGAAGTTATAAATACACGAGGTGGTGGATGCACTAACTACCATGATTAGATTATTATACACACAGATATATATCAAAACATCAAATAGTGCTCCGTAAACGTGTATAGTTACAATGTGTTAATTAAAAAAAGTATAACAAATTTTTAAAAAATACTCTTTGCACCTTTTAAATTGAATTTATACTTTCTTCAAGATATAATGTTTCAGAATTAGACTGAAAAATAGGAACATGATAAGCTATTATTCTAGATCCTCCTTTGTTCTTATTCTTTAGTAAAATCATTATCATTCAGGGGAAAAACAAGTTATCATACCAAAAAAAGCCTGGGAACATGATAATCTAGTTGAAAAGCATATATAACTGGGTTTAATCTATCATTCACTAGCTATGTAGCTATGGATGAGTTGCTTAACCTCTGAGACTTGTTTCCTAATTTGTAAATTTGAGATGATGGAATAGGATTTTATTGGAATGAAATAAATAGTTTGACCTAGTGCTCATACAGTGGGCTTGAAATAATTTTCCTCCCCTCCCAGCAAACCCCCCCCAATTATTCTTCTGTTACACAGTATGAACAAAGGCATTGGATATGAGAGTACAGACATTCTGGTTCAGTGAGTTATATGACTTTAAACTATTATTTTTTCCCCTTAGAGCTTTAAGTTTATTGTATAAAAAAGAAGTAACTCTGCTGCTTTGCATTTATATTTTTGTAACTTATTTTGACTGCTATTAACCTACAGATATTTGTTCTTCTTAAAATTATTATCACAAACAGTTTTTTTGTTTTCTTTCCCACAATTTTATCAGAAGTTGAAAGAGAATCTCATTTTGGAGAAGACATTGCCAATTTTATATTAAAACCAATAAGAAAATAGACTATGCAGGACAAATATTACTTCACAGGTAATTATTGATGTTTAAAATACTACATTTTTGGTCTCTGTCCGCATTGTTTATCTCAGAATATTCAGAATATGATGAGTGGCCAAAAATGAATCTGGATTTTCTCCTACTCCTGGGCAGTAATAAGCTGATAACTTTAGAAATGTAATGAGGAACCAACACTAAAAAAAGAAACATAAAGATTTATAACTTCAGTTTTGTTTGAATTTTCAGAGAGGCAAAAAGGATTTGCAGGTTTGGCTTTTGCTCAAGTTACATTTAACATGTTGGTACGAGAACAAATGTGACAATTAAAAACAACCAAATGGTTACCTAGTTTAGAGAGCAGAGAGGAAAAAAATAGAAAGTAACACCTTCTGTGGAAGAAAAAGAACAAATGGCAACGCTAGATATGGAATTTCATCAACATAGTTCTTTTTCCAATATAAAATGCCTTGGAAGCTTATAGCAAATAATACAAACTTGACAGAATAGGCTCTCAAATTTTCTTTCCATATCTTATAAAAAAGACTAACATACAAATCAGGCATAGTGTAGACCTTGGCTTTTTCTATTCTGTCCCTCAGCTAGTTGACCTGCTATTGTCACTTTCCCTTTATCTCCATTCTCCTACTCCCCAGTACTTACCCTTCTCCTAACAGATACAGTCTGTACTCGTGAGATCACATTTTGTTCTGAATATGTCATAAAACAACAAATTTGAGTTCAGTCTTTCTTTATCCAGTGTTTTACATATTGTGGCCTAAGAAATATCTGCAGCTGAATCACTTGGCATATTTGTAAATTCTTAGGCTCTACCCTAGACCAGTAGATCAGACTTTTTGAGAATGGGGTCTGACAATCTACAAATTAACCACACCGTTCTAGTGATTACACTTAAGTTGGAGAAAGGCATTAAAGTAAAAGACCCAAAGCATTTCATATTTCCACTGTGAACTCCCATAATCCTAGCCATGAGAGAGCCCCTTGACCTGAAAAACTTTGAGAGAACTCCTAGAGACTATGCAATGCCATTACTCTATAGAGAGAGCTCATGCTGTATCCCACATACTCCCTGACTTCAAAGCAGCTACATTAAGACACAATTTTTAGATCCCAGGTCCCAACAGAACACCTTGCCCTATAACTCAAAATCATTAGCATCTCCACATCCCTGGAGGTCTACTGACAACCCTTGTCAATAGCTACAATTGCAGCTGACTGCTATTGCTGAGGACAAAACACAGGCCACAAGCTGTTAACCCACTATCTCTGTTAGTAAAGTCACCACGTATTTTCATGTGTGCAGAGTCCCCAACCCTGCAGTTGCTGCACCATGGGTGCCAAAGTGTGAGTGAAGCACATGCAGTGATCACCAGGGCTGAACAGCAAGTAAAACACACATTCCTCAACCACTGGCACAATGCTGCTGAAAGCAACCCTGCCATCCCCAGTATCAGGGCTACAGTGTAACTATTATAGCCCCCCACTTGAGCATTGCACAGGGAATATGGGGAGCACCAGCCCAGTCCACTAACACTGGCACATGAGGATTACTCCTGGAGGCCTGAATTGAAGTCCACCAATACTGTTGCTACCAGAACAGTGCCATCTACCTGCGTGTGGCACCTATAGGCCTGGAGACTGGCCTGCCCATCTTGTTGCAGCCAGCGTGAACTTCGCAAGACTTAGAGGGCTGTCCTGTCACCGATACTGTTGTTGCCCATGCCACACTTGCTGCCCAGGGATCTGAGAACCTGCCTACCCATTGGGCCCACCACTGCCACTACCAGCATCTGAACAAGCCATGTGGAGGTCCCAAGAATTGGCTAGTCTGGTCCTGCTAACACTGGTACAAATATATACCAACCTGAGGCCCAAGGGCAGGCACACTCAGTCTACTGATGCAAACACTGGAACCAGAGGACTGGCCCACCTCAGGTCCCAGTCACCAGGCAAAACTTCACCACAGACTCTACTAATAACCACATCCTAAGCCATCAAAAAAATCACAGACATAACTAGAGACTATGCTATTGCACATACCCAGAATCAAAGTCAAAGTGTCCTACACAGTCAGCACCATAGACACATTTTTAGGAAAAACTACTACCCTACTAAAGCAAATTCAAAAAATTAAAAGGAGTGACTGCTACACAAGATGTGCAGATATCAATGTAGACACAGGAAACATAGGAAAGCAAGGAAATACAACATATCCAAAAGCATACAATAATTCTCTAGAAACAAATCCCAGTGAAAAAGAAATTTACAAAATCATGGAAAAAGAATTCAAAATTATGATTTTAGAGTGAGATATAAGAGAATGTTGAGAAACAATACAAAAAAGTCAGCAAGACAATCAGGATATGAATAAGAATTTCACCAAACAGATAGATATGAAAAAAAAAAAAAAAAAAGAACCAAACAGAAATCTTAGAAATAAAGAATTCATTGAATGAAATACAGAATTCATGTGAAAACTTCAATGATAGACTGGATTCTTTAAGCAGAGAATCTCAGAACTTGAACAAGGGTCTTTTGACATAATTCACTCAGACAAAAATAAAGAAGAAAGAATGAAATAGAATGAGCAAAGTCTATGTTACATATGGGACACCAAAAAGTGGCCAAATATTTGAATTCTCACAGTCCCAGAAGGTGAAGAAAGAAAATAAAAAGTTAGATGAAAACTTCTGAAGCCTAGCAAGAGATTTAGACTTTAAGATGCAGAGGCTCAGAAATCTCCAAATAGGCACAATGCAAAGCCTTCCCATGATACACTACAGTCAAGGTGTCAAAAGTAAAAGACAAAGAGAGAATTCCAAAAACAGCAAGACAAAATCATCTAATCATGTATAAAGTTAGCCCTATCAGATTAAAAGCAGATTTCTTAGCAGAAACCTTACAGGCCAGGAGAGACTGGGATGATATATTCAAAGTGCTGAAAGAAAAAAACCTGTCAGCAAAGGATACTATAACCACCAAAGATATCCCTCATAAAGGAAGGAGAAATAAAGTCTTTCCCAGACAAGCAAAAGCTGAGGGACTTCATCAACACTAGAAAGGCCCTATGAGAAATGCTTAAAGGAGTACTACATCTGGAAGTAAAAGAACAATATCTATCATCATGAAAACACAAGACAATATAAAACCCATTGGTAAAGCAAACACACCAACAAGGAAGAGAAAAGACTCAAATGATACCACTACAGAAAACTACCAAACTACAATGATAAGCAATAGGAGAGGAAAAAAAGAACAAAGTATACACAAAACAACCAGAAATGAATTAATAAAACGGCAGGATAATCCCTTACATATCAATAACAACCTTAAATGTAAATGGGTTAAACATCACACTTAAAAGGTATAGACTTGCCGAATAGAAAAAAAAAATATGACTCAACTATATGTTGCCTACAAGAAACTCATTTCACCTATAAAGACACATATAGACTAAAGGTAAATAAATAGTAAGAGATACCCATGAAGACACAACCAACAGCAGGCAGAAGTAGCTATACTTATATTAGATAAAACATACTTTAAGTCAAAACAGTTAAAAGAGACAAATAAAATCACTATATAATTAAAAAGAAAAACAAAGTTATTTTTGAAACAAATGGAAGTTGAAACACAATATAACCAAATCTATAAAACACAGCAACAGCAGTACTAAGAAGGAAGCTTATAGCAATAAACATCTACATCAGAAAAATAGAAATACTTCAAATAAATAATCTAGTGATTCATTTCAAGGAACTAGAAAAACAATAGTAATCTAAATTCCAAATTACCAGAAGAAAAAAAATAATAAATAATATTAATATTTCTCAGAGCAGAACTAAATATAATAGAGATTAAAATATATGCAAGGGATCAAACAAATAATAAACAAAGAGTTATTTTAAGTAGATAAATAAAATCGATAATCTACTTGCTAGACTCAAAAAGAAAAAAGATACCAACATAAACAAAATCAGAAATGAAAAAGGAGACATTATAACTGATACCACAGAAAGACAAAGAGTATCAAAACTATATGAACAGCTATATACTAACAAAACTGGAAAACCTCAAGGAAATGGAAAAATTCCTAGAAACATACAGCTTGCCAAGTATGAATCAGGAAGAAAAAGAAAACCTGAGCAGAACAATAGCAAGTAATGAGATCCATGTAGTAATACAAAGTCTCCCAGAACCAGAAAGCTTTACAGGTGAACTCTACCAAACTTTCTTAAATATATATATATATATATATATATATATTTTTTTTTTTAAAGATGTGGAATACAATTCAAGATTAGGTATACAAGTGGACATCATATAGGTAAAGTTAAGCCTCCCTTTGATCCCCACTTGCCTGGTTTGAGATCTGGTATCCTTATTGATGTTGTGTCCCTACCCCCAGCCTGGCAGTATCCCGCTACTGTCAATTCCTATCTTATAGTTTTATGGTAATTGTTCAATGTTCAGGGTCTGCTTATGAGTGAGAACCTGTAGTACTCTGTTCTTTGTTTCTGTGATAGATCACTGGTATTAAAGACTCTAAATTCGTCTAAGTTTCTGTGAAGTCCATATGTTTGTCCTTTATGGCTACATAATATTCCATCATGCATATGTACCACATTTTTTAAATCCAGTCCAGTTTCAATGGGCAGCATGGTTGGTTCCATGTTTTTGCTATTGAGAATAGTGCTGCAATAAACATGCGTGTGCAGGTATCTTTTTTTTAGAATGACTTGAATTCCTCCAGGTGTATTCCCAGTAGGGGGATTGCTGGGTCATATAGAAGGTCAATTTCTAGTTCTTTTAGAAACTGACACACTGTTTTCCATAGAGGTTGAACTAGTTTGCATTCTCACCAGCAGTGCAGAAGCATTCTCTTTTCTCTGCATCCTCGCCAACATCTGTTGTTTGTTTTATTAGTAATGATCATTCTTACTGGAGTTAGGTGGTATCTCAATGTGGTTTTGATTTGCATTTCTCTGATGATGAGTGAGACTGAGCACTTTTTCATATGTCTGTTGGCTGTCTGTATGTCCTCTTTTGAGAAGTGTCTATTCATGTCTTTTGGCTACTTTTTAACGGAACTGTTTGTTGACTTTTTTCCTTTTGGCATGTTTGAGTTCCTTGTAGATCCTGGATGTTAGGCCTTTGTCAGATATACAGTTGGCAAATATTTTTTTTTTCCATTCTGTGGGCTGTCTCCCTGCTTTCTTGATGGTTTCTTTTGCTTTGCAGAAGCTTTTCGGTTTAATGAGGCCCCACTTGTCTATCTTATTTCTTATAGCATGGATATCTGAGGTTTTGATCAGGAATTGATTGACTACTCTGATTTCTGTAAGGGTGTCTCCTGGGTTTTCTAAGATTTTTTGAGGTTTTACATTTAGGTCTTTGATCCATTTAGAGTTAATTTTTGTGTATGGTGATAAGTAGGGATACTGTTTCAATCTTCCGCATGTGGTCAGCCCATTTTCCCAGCATCATTTATGGAATAGGTTCTCTTCTCTCCAGTGGTTGTTGGTAGAGGCTTTGTTGAAGATGAGTTTATACCAAACTTTCAAATAATTCACATCAATTCTCCTCAAACTGTTCCAAAAAAAAACTGAAGAGAAAGGAACTCTCTCTAATTCAATCTAAAAGGTCAGCATTACCCTGATACCAAAACCAGATAAGGATGCAACAACAACAACAACAAAAAAGAGAACTACAGGCCAATATTCCTGATGAAAATAAACACATAAATCTTCAACAAAATACAAGCAAAACTAATCCAACAGCACATCACTAATAATGATAATGATAATAATAATAATAATAATACAGCATGATCAAGTGATATTTATCCTAGGGATGCAAAAATGGTCCAACATATGCAAACCAATAAACATGATATATCACGTCAATACAATAAAGGACAAAAATCATATGATTATTTAAATAGATGAAGAAAAAGCATTTGTTAAAATTCAACATCCCTTCATGCTAAAAACTCTCAACAAACTAGGCATAGAAGAAACATATTTCAACATAATGAAACTCATTTATGGCCGACTCACATCTAATATCCTACTGAACGGGGAATGCCAAAAGTCTTTCATCTAAGAACTAGAACAAGACAAGCATGCCCACTTTTACCACACCTATTCAATTTAGTGTTGGAAGTCCCAGTCACAGCAAGCAGACAAGAGAAGAATTGGAAAAAAGGAAGTCAAATTGTTCCTCTTTGCTGATGATATAATCTTATAACTAAAAAAACCTAAAGACTGCACAAAGCAACTCTTAGATTGGATCAATAAATTCAATTAAGTTTCAGAATACAAATACTCAATACCATACACCAATAATGAACTAACTGAGACTTAAATCAAGAAGGCAATTATATTTACAATAGCTATAAAATGAAATAAAATATCTAGGAATGTATTGAACCAAGGAGGTGAAAGATCTTTACAAGTAAAACAGCAAGCTGGGCTCGGTGGCTCAGACTGGAACCCTGCCCTTCGGGAGGCTGAGGTGAGTGAATTGCCTGAGCCCATGGGTTTGAGACCCACCTGGGCAACTTGGCAAGACCTCATCTCTACAATAAATCAAAAAAAAAAAAAATAGCTGGGCGTAGTAGCACGTGCCTGTAGTTCCAGATACTTGGAAGGCTGAGGCGGAAGGATCACTGGAGCCCAGCAGGTTGAGGCTGCAGTGGTGGGAGCAGCCAATGCACTGCAGTCTGGGCAACTCAAAAAAAAAAAAAAAGAAAGAAAGAAAAAAGAAAAACAGCAAAACGCTAAAGAAAAAAATTGAAGAGAACACAAAGAAAAATACATCTCATGGTCATGGATCAGAAGAAATAATATAAAAGTCACAATACTGCCCAAATCAATCTACAAACTCAATGCAATCCCTATCAAAATACCAATGTCATTCTTCACAAAATTAGAAAAAACAGTCCTAACATTTATATGAAACAGAGAATGAGTTCAAATAGCTAAAGCAATACTGAGCAAAAAGAACAAAGCTGGAGGCATCACGCTATCTGACCTCAAAATGTATTAGAAGCTTATATAAACCAAGCAGCATTGTATTAGTATAAATACACATACAAAACAATGGAACAGCATAGGGCACCCATAAATAAATCTACCTTTTTATAGCCAACTGATTTTTGATAAAGGTGCTCAGAACATACACCCAGGAAAGGACACCCTCTTTAATAAATGGTGTTGGGAAAATTGGATAGACACAGGGAGAAGAATGAAACTAAACCCCTAGCTCTCTTCATATACAAAACTCAAGATGGATTAAACAGTTAAACATGAAACCCAAACTGTAACACTACTAGAAGAAACAGAAAAAAACACTTCAGTACATTGGTCTAGGCAGATTTTATGACTGAGCCCTCAAAAGCACAGGTTACAAAAATAATAGACAAATGAGACTGTATTAAACAAAAAGGCTTCTGCACAGCAGAAAACAATCAACAGAGTGAATAGAAAACCTATAGAATGAGAGAAAATATTTGCAAACTATTCATCCAACAAGGAACTAATATCCAAAAAAGACAAGGAATTCAACTCAACAATAAAAAAACAAACAATTCCATTAAAAACTGGACAAAGTACATGAATATACATTTCTCTAAAGAAGACATAAATGACCAACAAGAATATGAAAAAATGCTCACCACCATTAATTGTCAGGAAAAGCAAATCAAAACAATGAGATGTCATCTTACACCAGTTAGAATGGTTACAACTAAAAAGACAAAAAATAATAGATGCTGGAGAGAATGTGGAGAAAAGGATACTCATATACTTTTGGTTGGAATGTAAACTAGTGCAGTCATTATGAAAAATAGTATGGAAATTTCTCAAAAGTCTGACAATAGAACTACTGTTTGATCCAGCAACCTTACTACTGAATATTTATCCAGAAGAAAAGAAATTAGTCCATCAGAGGGACATCCGAACCACCATGTTTATTGCAGCAGTATACACAATAGAAAAGATATAAAGATATGAAATGAAACTTAGTGTCCATTAATGGTCCAGTGGATAAAGAAATTGCATATGCACAGTGGAATACTATTTGGCCATAAAAAAATATAACATTATGTCATTTGCAGCAACACGAATGAAACTGGAGCTCATTATGTTAAGTGAAGTAAGCCAGGCACAGAAAGACAGATATCGCATGCCCTTACTCATATCTGGATGATAATAAAGTTGATCTCATGGAGGTAGAGACTGCAGTGATGGATACCAGAGGCTGGCAAGTGTATGTAGGTGTGAAGAGGGATGGTTAATGGGTACAAATATACAGTTAGATAAAAGTTGTAAGTTCTTTTTTTTTTTTTGAGTTGTGGTCTCATTCTGTTGCCCAGATTGGAGTGCAGTGGCACGCACCCTGCCACCGCAGCCTCAACCTGCTGGACTCCAGCAATCCTTCCACCTTAACCTTCCAAGTAGCCAGAACTACAGGCGTGTGCTACCAAGTCCAGCTAATTTTTGATTTACTGTAGAGACGAGGTCTAGCCAAGTTGCCTGGGTGGATCTCGAACCTGCTGGCTCAGGCAGTCCACTCACCTTGGCCTCCCAAAGTGCTGGGATTACAGACTGAGCCACTGAGCTTGGTCAAAAGTTGTAAGTTCTAATTTTGATAAAGTACTGTGACTATAATGTTAATAGTTAGCAATAACGTCTTGTATATGTCAAAGTAGGTAGAAGAGAGAACTTGAAATGTTCTCACCACAAAGAAATGGTAAATTCTTTTTTTTTTTTTTTTG